>NC_091758.1:35416281-35606281 GCF_043380555.1 Nothobranchius furzeri
AAAAACTTAAAATGTACATAAAAGGCAACATTGTCCAAGTTAAACAGAAAATAGATAAATTGCATTTCTTGCAGAAATGCTGTTTGAATGCTGGATAGTTTAAACTGTTAGCTGAATCAGCTGAATAGCTGAACTGAAGCTGAAAGTAGGGATGGACCGATCAGGTTTTTTGCTGCCGATCACCGATACCGACCACGTGGATTGGCCAGAAATTTTCTACAACAATATAATGAGTGCTACAAACTACATAATCTGGGAATAAAGGAAATGTAACCTAATCTAAAATGGTCTGTATTAGGGTTGTCACGGTGTGAAAATGTAACCTCACGGTTATTGTGACCAAAATTACCACGGTTTTCGGTATTATCACAGTATTTTTTTAAACGTGCTACATTTTCACACAATTAAATAAACCCTGTATGTCAGGAAATATTGTCCTCAGTTTGTGTCTAAATTTTGCCTAAAATGTGTTATTTTGTAATTATGTTGTTTATTTGTTTACATTTTTTCCCCTTTAGTCTTTAAAATACCAATATTTGCCAATAACTTCTTATTTTATGTCTGTTTGATGTCATCATTTAAAAAATATTAGATCAGATGATACTCAGTACTCAAGTAGCCTTCTAATCAGATACTTTTTTACCCTTACTTGAGTAATAAACCCTATATCAGGAAAATATCGTCCTCGGTTTGTGTCCTTCCAGTGAGCTTTGCAGATTTGGGAAAATGTCATCAGGCAGTAATCATGTTAAATTCATAATTATTCTCGGAGAGAGACCAACTCTTATCTGCCCCTGGGAGCCCCGTAATGCATAGCGTCATTTCAACATGGGGGTGTCCGCGACACGGTTTATATGCAGGTAGCGGCGCTGCGGCTGCTTTATATAGCGACTCGTTGCATTCTCCCTCAGCCCAAATCCTCGGATCACGCATTTTAGCTAAAACGCTAACGTTAGCTTGCTTTGCGTTGACTGTAGAGTTGTGGGTGATGGTTACGCAGATGTGTCATGAGATTTGAAGCGTTGCTGCCTTTCACAGACACTTTTTCTGCACGTGCTGCAAACAGGATAGCCGTCTTCTAAAAACTCCCTCGGCATTCTTCAAATATCTAAAATATGCCCGTACTTCCGACTTTGTCTTCTTTGAGGGATTATAAATGTCCTCCTGAGTGCTGCCGTCTCCTCCTTTGACCATTATTTCAGCTTTAGCTTAAAGAAAGTTTTGGTTGTAAACAACAAAGTGTGCATGTTTTTTTTTTCTACCCCACAAAGTGCGCATGTGCCGCCGGCAACTTAAGCAGATGATACGGTGGCTGGTAAGGGTCACCGCGCCTACACCGCAGCCGAGATAATATAGTTTTTTTTAAAAACAAGACGGTTATTATTGTCAACTTTTTTTTTTACCGGGGTTTACCGCTACACCGGTTACCGTGACAACCCTACCTGATCGGTCTGCTTTGATCTATTTTGAAAACTCCGAACAAACCCGATCAAACACGATAGGGGCGCTATCGGCCGATTACGATCAAATGCCGATCCATCGGTGCATCCCTAGCTGAAAGTAAGCAAAACTGTCAAAATGAGCTGAATGTTTTGAAAGATTTAGAAGCAAAAAGCACCAAAAAGTGAATAAAGCACAAAAATTGAAGAACGGAGAAAAAAATCCTAAACAGCAGAAAACTGAAATCTGAACATTATTTAAAAATCTGGACAGCAAAAATGTCTATACACTTGTTATTTGAGTAGGACTAGTTTAACAGTTTAATTTTTACATTTAGCTGAACTGTGAAATGAGCAGCATATGCCAAATTCAGAAACTTGATTGCTTAAGCTGCTGAGCGATGTGAAGTGAAGCTGAAACTAAGCTAAACTATCAAAATTAGCTGAATGTATTTAAAGAGTTAGAAGCAAAAATCACCAAAAAGTGTAATAAAGCTCATATTGTAGGTGAAGAATGGCGAGAAAAAATGCAACAAAACAGCAAACAGAAAACTGAAATCTTTGAACGTTGTTTCAAAACTACAGTTTAAAGGTGTACACACCTGGTATTTGAGTAAGAATAGTTTAATAGTAAAAATTTTCACAATTAGCTGAACTGTGACTTTTAGAAACATTTGCGGACGGACGGACGGTTTATTCAGGGTATATACAGCAATCCTTAAGTAAAATTTACTACTTTTTAATACTTTTTTTTACTACCTTCAGAATTTTTTTAAAACCATCACAACACCAAATTGCAAGTGTTAATCAGCGACCTATTTACACATATTTTAACATATATAACATACAAAAAGAATAGACTTAGAGACTCACTGATCTTGACAACGTATTGCACATATTTATTTTACTTAGAAGATAAGCCAGGCACTTCTGTTCAGCGGTTCAGACAGTTGACCACGAGGCCTGAAATGATGCACAACGACCACTGAATATGACGTCATCATTATGTGACCGGATATGCTAAAGTAGGGCTGCTCGATTATGGCAAAAACAATAATCACGATTATTGTGACTGAAATTGAGATCTCGATTATTTAAGACGATTTTTCAATTTATGTAGATTTTTATTTTTTTATTTTTATTCAGTCATAAAACTGCTCAGGGCACAATCAGGGCAAAAATAAACAAGAAACAAGATGATCACTAAAAGAACTCCTGATTCCCAGTATAAAAAGACCAATATACTTATAGCTCATAGTCTATGACCCAAGGGCTATAGACCTTGGTTTAACTCATTTAAGTCTAACCAGTGCAGACCCAAATACCAATATCTTGCAAATACTGACAGCAAGAATTATACAGTGGCATTTATAACAAATACATGCAAATTGCTGTTCACTAAATGTTGCATAGCATTTATTGAGTCGTGTCAAGGTGCTGTAGGAGAGTGCACTAGCACCGTGTCCTCAGAGAGATTAGATATTATTTATCAGCGTGAGGAACTTATTTCTACCTTATTTATAAACTATTTATTTACAAGTCCATCAGTTAATGTAATAATTGTCCCAACCACAGCTGCACCCCCAACCCCAACCCGGTCTCACAGCAATCGGGGCAAGCTGCACGTGTGTTTAGCGCGCCGCACGCGCACATTTAGCCGTTTTTATTGGCTCAGGAGTCCGCAGGTGCGGTGTGTGTGTCACTCACTCTGGTTAATCCAACAGGGAGCCGGCCCTGAGAGCTGTCTTTAGCGACCGACACATCACTACATCATTCCCTTTCCTAATGTCCTGAAGAACGGTCCGGAGTGCAGGCGGAGTGTTTAGCTAACCTGCAGGAAATGTCGACGACAGTTATCCAGAAAGAAGCTAAGGGTTACCAGAGATGTTTCTGAGGTGTTCGCTAGGTACTTTTAAGATTTAAAAAGTCAAGAAGGGGGTCTGAGAAGCTGTTAGAAATAGCGTCAAAGTCGCCAAGTTAACTTGGCAACACTGGGAGGAGCGCTTCATTTGCAACTCAAGGCAGCGCAAGTGGGAGGAGCAAATAATCGGCTTGTTTTGTTTTTATAATCGTTCAAAACATTTCATTCGGAATATATTTCTATGTCGATGTTCAGAATACGACATCTGATAGTCTGAAAAAAATAATACCTAATTTGGAAAAAATAATACCTCTGAGACCAAATTTAACACTTTTAATGGCCTTAAATTTGACTATTTTTATTTATCACTTTTTAATACTTTTTAAAACCCCGCGGACACCCTGTTATTGGACGGACGGATGGATGGACGGATGGATGGACGGGATTCATTAGAGCAAGACGATCAATTTGATGCATCATATGTGTAGGTGTGTACTTCCATTTAGCCAGAAGATGACTGAACTCTCTCAGCCAATCAAGAGAGCTGGGATGAGGTTGGGCGATTTCCCGTCTTCTGACGGTAAATAAAATGTAAGTTACGTTTCTAGTTTAACGTACAGAGAGGTCAGAAAGATCAGAAACAGCGGAATGTTATTGGCTCAGTATTAAGCTTTTTACATTCATTTCGATGAGACTTGTTTCCTTACGCACCTGTGTTGCCATGGTAACAGATGACAGGAATCTGTCTCAATATGGTGATGTCCAATGTCCCATGACCTTTTTACAATTTAAATTGTTTGTATTTTAAAGTATGTTGATACAGTTGTTTCTAAAAGTTTACAAAAGGTTGTTGCTAAGCCTGTTGCCATGGTAACCGATAAGAGAAAGAAATGTAACACTTGAGGACAAAATGAAACCCATTCTGAAAAGCCGACAAAAATTCCTGCTTTTTGAGATATAATTTGTTTCGGTACTCCAAACGGTCCGGGTGCTGGAAAGAGTTGTTTCCAGAAAATGTGAAGTTCAAAAGTTAGTGTGGAGTTTTCAGTTTAGAGTGGTGAGAGACATTTTTTTTATTTTGAATATTCTCAAAGAAATGAACCGTACGGCCACAATGTTTGGAGTACATTCATGATTTATAGCTCAAAACGAAGGTATATCCGTTAGCGGCAAGCCAGCGTGCGTCTCATTTCAATCGGACTTACAGTTTTCTCAGGACAATGCCAGAAATGGAGCAAAGGAGGGTCATTGCTCCCATCCCTGCCCATTTTAATTTTTGTGATTTTTTTCTGAAAATCTCAAGCCGTACCTCAACTTCTACCTGTGATTTTAGAAAAACTGTAATAGATATCAAAAAGATTTTTAACCAGTAATAGCTGAAAGTGTTTTGAGTTTGTTGAAACTTGAATGAAGTCTTTAGGTTAAAGTTAACCTATAAAAGTAAGAGTTCAAAAAAGTGATAGGATTTAGCTCAAAATTGAGCAATTTCCCATTCGTTTCTATGGAACCAAAAACCACTGACAAAGCTGAATATCTCAAAAAGTAAAAAATATTTTAATACCAAAAGTCATTGCCGGCATAAGCTGATCGTTTTGATACCAAAATTGTGTAAATAGTTGAAGAATTGTGGAAGTGGTTAAATGGCAAAAACAAACAACGTACGGAAGCAGAATAATAAACTATAAAGAGAAACAGGAAAACAATAGTTTAAACAATAAATAAAATTATGCAAAAAAAAAAAAATAAAGGAACCAAAATCAAAACAACAGAACAAAAAGGTGCAAACTGTGGAAATCATCATCCAAAAAGTCAAGTGGCTCATTAAAAAGACACAAGGCAACCATCGGTATAAGTAGGACACAAGATAAATATAAAAAGATGCATAAATGGGCTTAAATATTGAAAATATGTGCAGCAAATAACGCAAAAAGAAACTTAAATAACATTATGATTAAACTCTTCCATCTGTGGGCAGTGTTAATAAGTAAAACATTTCCAATAATGACTAAATGAGACAAATGTGAGGTGATTTCACTAAACCTCACCTGTCGGCATCTGGGGGAACAGTTCCCTGGATGATGATAATCTCTCCTGGATGCAGGCCTCCAGGTATGGGTCCAGTGTACGGGATCACCTGGGATAAATGTTAAACGTCAGCGTAAATATCACTGAGCTCATGTAAACGCTCCTCTGTAGGCTCTGAAAGCTTCAGCTCACACTAGTCAAGACAACCATAAACACCTGCTGTAACACAGCTGAGCAGGTTTAGCTCGAACTACGTCAGGGGCAGTTGAGGCATAAAGAAGCAGATATTTATAAACGTATCCTACCGGATTCAGGACGGTGTGTTTCGCGTTCGCTACAGACATCGGGCCCCTTTTATCAAATTGCATCATACAGAAGAAAGTCCGCTGGTATTCGGTGGTTTTTGCAGCAAACTGCGCTGGTTTTTAGCTCCGCTATGCTACAAGCGGACGATAGCATCGCTCAATCAGCCCTTAACGAGCTGCGCATGCGCGGATCCACACGTGATTACGCAAATGTGTTTATTTCTTTTCTTTTCTTTTTGATTTGTCTAATTTGCTCTCGGAAACGTTATAAAATGTATTGAACTTTTGTACATTTATTTTAAAATAATAAAAATGTTTGTATTTTTATTTTTGACTTCCGAGGAAATGCCTTCATGTTGCCTTCATAGAAACTCGAAATTTCTACTTTTCCAAAAGAACGTTCCACGAAATTGGGAACCCCTGAGCCGATTTCTGCTGAGAAAACTCAAACTCTATTAAATCTAAAACTATTAAAAGCAAAAAAAAAAACAAATAACATTAAGCGGGGAATCTTTTATTTATAAAAGTAATTCAGTATTCCCTTTTCCGAGGTACATTGAATTAAAACATTTATCCAATCTTGAGAACCACAGCTGCCGTATTGTTAATGTCCCTTTTTTATTCTCGATTTATGTTGTCTCGGTATAGAGTTTTAGATTAAACGTTTGTTTATTTCATGGTGATGTGGGTTTAACCTCTGACTATTAAAATGTAACAAGCTGCTGTTAGAAATGATGACAGATGAGATCAAATCAAATGTCACACAGAAAGAATTTTAAAGTATTTTTTGGAGATTGATGACAATATATACATATATTATACACAGACACACACACACACACACACACACTCACACAAACACAAACATATATATATATATATATATATATATATATATATATATATAAAATCAACTTACTTTGAAATAATGAAGGCTATCTACAACATACTTAAAGAGCAAGTCACCCTCAAATCAACTTTTTTTTGTTAATTAACTATATAAATGAGTGTCTAATTGCTCTGTAGACACGTTCAGTCAATAATTTGGCTACTCTTAGTTAAAATTTAAATAATCTGCCTAAAACTGTCAGCGATGCACCGTCACACAACCATCCTGGCAGTCGGCTTGCCCACTACCTTCTGCTCACCCGCTTGCAACTCATGCTGTCATTCTCCCAGACTTCTGGTTGTTTCTCCACCATTCTGCTGTCTCCTGTCTGCACTACAACTTCAGACCGTAAGTACCTAAACTTTTCCTTTTGTAAGTCATTCTTTAGTCATTACTAACACTCAATTTTACCTCAGGGCCTCCTGATCATTAAACACTAAAACCTGTGGCTCCATCTCTGTGGCGTTTCTCAGTCTCTGTAAGCTACCTGCACAGTCTAAGAAAAATCTGACCTGTTGCCTCTTACTAACCTCTGCTCTTCCTCGCAGAAGCTTCTGGTTCCTGATCTCCAGCTGTTACCTCTTCAGTCATCCGTCAAACATTTTAATAAACTGTTTTTAGCTCATTTGTCTCCTGAGTTTCTCTGCATGAAGGTCAGGTTGTTGCAAAAATCATGACATTAGCAATTATTTTGCACCACTCTGTTAAACAGCTGATATTAATTTCAAGTTATCTTTAAAAATACATTGAATGTCAAAGTGAATGAAAGGCATCCATTCAGCTTTCAGCGTCTCATGCAGGATTTTATGGACAGGCACCAAAACAGGAAATTTATAAATTGAAATTTATTTACTAAATCAGGTAAACCATAATAAAATACTAATGTTTAAAGTCCAGAGGAGGGAGGAAGGCTTTATAGCAGGGGTATTCAATTCTAGTCCTGGATGGCTGGTATCAGCACGTTTTAGTTGTTTCCCTGCTCCAACACACTTGAATCAGTGGTTGAATTACCTGTGCAGCAGCTCTGCAGAAGCCTGTTAATTATCTGCTGACTGAAATCAGGTGTGTTGAAACAGTTAAAACTAAAACGTGCTGGATACCGGCCCTCCAGGCCCAGAAGTAAATACCCCTGCTTTATAGGCACAGAGAACTCCCATCATGATCCTGGAGGAGATGACGACATGAGTGTGCCCTCCCAGATCACACCAACACCACCTGACCACACGGAGGCATGCGTTTGTAAGAAAGAAAAACTGGTGATGTATGAGTTCTAAACAAAAAGTACGAACAAAATCAATTTTACAGTTGTTTAACCTGCTGAGCACTGTCTCCCCAAAGAGCTGCACAAAGGTGCAACTGGCTCAGGACCAGGGTGCTCCATTATGCAGGTGGTCACCTCCTCCTGCTGACACCCGAGGATTACCTACAACAAAGGGAAAACTGATATCAATAAGGAAAAATTAAATCAGAGCTAAAAGTTTAATTTTAGTGTGACGTTTGATATTGTGTGAAATAAATGTGGACATGATTTTTTATTGTGGGGTCAGTACCTCGGGCGTTTCTCTGTAGCAACATTTTGTCTGGCTGACAATGAAGTAGAAAAGTCACCAGTTAAGGCAGAGTTAGACTACATTACTCCAGCTAAGCTAAATGTAGCTAAACTAGACACTAGTCACCAGACTATAGTACTATAGATTTTATTAGATTTAATGAAGGCACCAGCTGTGACATAGAAATTGGTGTGTGTTTATGTATGTATTAGGTGTGACAGAAAAAGAAGAGGGTTGTAATTATTTCAATGCCAAACAAGCTTGTAAAATAAAAATGCTTGTGGTGCATTACCTAGATCAGTGCTTCCCAACTATCTCTAACCAGTACCTCACAAAATATATCATTTTGTTTTATCCATTGTTTACATTTAGTGTCCCACTTCCTCAAGTGCTTATGTGACATCTGTTTCACTTCAGAGATGTATCCGAATCAGAAAAACTTTATTTATCCCCGAGGGGCAATTTAAAAAAAAATAACAGCAGAGCAGCATGATGTTGGACATACAAACATTGAATAAATAGGCAATAAGGAAGTAATAAAGCAACAAGAAGATGGATAAAACAGTAAAATATGCAAAAAAAAAAACACTAAGTGAATAAAGTGACTAAAGTGTCGTCTGCATAAAAGTTAAATATATGGATAGCCCAAGGAGAAGGTTTATCGGGGGATGGTCTTATCTGCTGGAGTTAAAGAGCAGAATGGATTTGGGGACAAAGGTGGCTCTCCTCCTCTCAGTCAGGAAATGCAGCGTAGGCGCCCAGAGGGGAGCCATTGAAAAGCGGGGGGAAGAATGTGAGAGGGGTTGTGGAGGATTTTGGCTGCCTGTCTCAGGGCTTGTTGATAGAAAACCCGAGTAAGAGTTCTGACAGGCAGGCCAACGATTTTGGAGCACACTGATGCAGTGGTAAAAAGTAGTATCAAATGTACTGTTCATACAACTTAAGTAATAAAAACATCAGAGATGGATCTGATTTAGGGTGACAGAAAGCACATTGAATCTGATTTGTCCTGTTCTGACAAACAAATGTCAGATCTGTATACTGGAAAGAAATTTATTATCAAACATACTTAGATAATTATTCAGTCAGAGTTACATCATATAATCCATTTGTTTCACACAAAAAGGAGCAGGCAGAACTATGAACTTGTTTAGCCCGTTCAAGTAACATGGAATAAAAAATACATGTATCTGTATGTAAATGTAGTTTAAATGTCTTCCCACAATAGCTCATGTAGATTCTGTCTGAGTTGCACCATAAAAATCCTGCAGTTCCACTAAAAGAGTATTTACCTGCAAAACAGCCTGTTAGCTCAGCTTTCTGCAGTTTCCTCTGTAGCAAGTTAGCAGTACACAGGTTAGCTCCAGTAGCTGCAAAGTCTCTGATGTTCCACAGGTTCCTGAAAAATTAGCAAACTTATTAACATAAACTGCAATGATTAATTCCATGAAACCAGTAATGAATATGTTAAGATGAGTTTTTAATACGTCTCTCTGGAACAATAGACCATTGTCCTGAGGCTAGCACAATGGCTTGCTTAGCAGCTAGCTAGTGAGCTAACGTCTGGTTAAAACCAACTTAAAAAGTGGCTTAACTTACAGATTAACTAAGAAAAGATCAAATATATTATCAATACTCACTTTAGATCCTCAGTAGACCCCACAGACAGCAGAAATAACGTGTTTGGGGCTCAAAATTCATGTTGTTGACCAGGTGGGAAAAAAAAGTCTTGGAGGCTACATCACTTCCGGGTCACTGAACTGTCACGCAAGAGAAACCACTGTCCTATGGGAGAGGACTTCTCAGAAGTCCCACCCACCTCAATCAATCAATCAATCAATCAATCAATCAATCAATCAATCAAAGCTTTACTTATAAAGCTACTTCCGCAACCCTGTCAGGAATCCCAAAGCGCTGAACATGGTTCAGTTGAAGGTAAATATATTGAATAAATCAAAAATAAAAGCAATTCAAATTACAAAATTCAAATTACAAAATAGGTGAAACATTCTGGTACAAGACAAATGTGTAAAACAATGCATTGAGTGAACCAATGAAAACTGTGAAATAAATTCAACATAAAAGAGGGCCAAAATGAAACATGTTCTGGAAACGCCAAGCGGAGGAGGTGTGTTTTTAGGTGACTCTTAAAGACTGGCAGAGATGGGGACAGCCTAACTGAGGGTGGCAACTGGTTCCATAGTGACGGTGCTAGGACTGAGAAAGCCCGGTCCCCGCGAGTACGACACCTAGAACGAGGGACAGCGAGCAGGCCTTGGTCAGAGGAACACAGAGCGCGTGATGGGGAGTGTCTGTTCAGGAGTGTGGCTAGATAGGGGGGACCACCACCCTGGAAGAAATGATAAACAAAGACGAGGATTTTGAATTGTGAGCGATAGCGAACCGGAAGCCAGTGCAGGGAGGCCAGAACCGGACTGATGTGGTTCCGTTTCCTGGTCCCAGTCAGGAACCTGGCTGCGCTGTTCTGCACAACCTGTAGGCGACGCAGTGATGATTGACACAACCCTGCATAGAGAGAGTTGCAGTAGTAAAGCCTAGAAATTACAAAGAAATGTAGTACCCGCTCCAGGTGGGCTCTCGACAGCATATGCTTGATTTTTGCAAGGCGTCTCAGGTGAAAGAAACTGGACCGGATCACAGAATTGATGTGAGCATCAAATTTAAGTCCTATCAAGTTTCACCCCCAAACTGGTAACAACTGGTTTTGAGTAGGGACAAACAGGGCCAAGATCAACATAACGATCCACATTCCTGCTGTTGGGGTGAAAAACAATGAGCTCTGTCTTTCCCTCATTCAGATGTAGATAGTTGGCCATTAGCCAAGACTTCACCTCGTTAATACAAAGGACTGGATAGAGTGACCTTTCTCCTGACACAATGGAGAGTAAATCTGGCAATCGTCAGCATAGAGATGGAATGATAGGCCATGTTTACGAAAGATTGACCCCAGAGGTAGCAGATAAATGGCAAACAAAAGAGGACCAAGGATCGATCCCTGCGGCGCCCCCCAGCGGAGCCCCTCCCAAGATGAAAAAACATCACCCAGTTTAACGCAGAATGTCCTGTTGTGGAGACACGATCTAAACCAGTCCAGAGCAGATCCTTTGATCCCAACCCATCGTTCCAAGCGACCGAGTAGAATCGCGTGGTCAACTGTGTCAAAGGCTGCTGTCAGGTCTAACAACAGAAGCACCACAGAAGTACCCTGATCTAGTGATAGATAGATGTCAGTTAGGACCCTCAGTAGAGCTGACTCTGTGCTATGGCCAGACCTGAACCCTGATTGAAAAACCTCGAACAGATCAGAGTCAGCTAAATGTGAGACCAGCTGCTGATAAACGACTTTCTCAAGCAGTTTTGATGTAAAAGGCAGGGTAGAGATGGGCCTGTAATTTGCGATCACAGAGACATCAGCACCAGGTTTCTTCAGGATCGGTCGAATAACTGCTGCTTTCAAAGCAGCTGGGACAACACGTGTGCTGAGGCTCCCATTGATAATCTGACCAAGTGATGGGCCAAGACACGGAAAGGCAGCCTTCCAGAGACGAGGCGGCAGAACGTCAAGTGGAGAGCCAGATGGCTTCTGCCGCGCAACAAGCTTACTCAGCTCAGAGTATGAAACAGTATTGAGGGAGCTAAGGGTGGGTGGTGATGGAGGAACTGGAACAGGGTCAATAGAGTTACCAGAAATAGCTGCTCTGATGCCTGATACTTTATGAACAAAGTATCTGTGAAAATCTTCAGAGTTTCCAGCAGCTGTAGGAGACATGGAGCTAGGCTCTTGATACACCAGAACAGAATTAAGTGTTTTGTAGAGAATCCTGGGATTCTTGGAGTTAGTTTCGATGATGTCTGCAAAATATGCAGTTCTAGCAGCCCTCACAGCATCCTGATAAGCAACCAGTGATGCTCTGAACAACTCACGTGAGACCTGTAGGCCATCCTTTTTCTACTTTCTCTCAGAGGCTCTACACGCCCACCTACAAGCCCGTGTGACATTAGATAGCCAAGGCTCCCTCCTAGGCCTAGACTTGCAAAGCTTGAGAGGGGCAACCACGTCCAGGACCTGATTACAAAGTACATCAAAGTGTTGTGAATAGTGATCAATGTTAGATGGATCTGGGTTAAAGGTCTCTTACCTTACAGACATACAGTCCACAAACTTTGAAATAGTTTCTGCATCCAGGGCTCTGAACCTAGTAGCTGGAGCTTCACACACAGGGACAGGACATGGCAACGTAACATCACAGAGTATAGGAGAGTGGTCAGAGAACACAGGAGGCAAAGTCACAAGGTTCATGACAGGGAGACCAAAAGAGAGAACCAGGTCCAGGGTGTGACCCTTGGCATGAGTTGGGGACGATACCCATTGAGTCAAATTGAATGAATCTAGCAAATTCAAAAAACCTTTAGCAAGCACATTGTCAGGACAGAGGACATAGTCATATAACCTGAAAGGGTTGTATCAGAATTGCAACCAAAAACTCAGGGATTGCAAAGGAGAAAGCCAGAATGTGTAAGTGCAAAGCTGGTAGTGAGAGCAAAGCTGTGAGCAGCGAGAACGAAACTAAGGAAATTGATAACAAAAACACATAGAGGCAAACAGAAAAAGGAAACATACTTTGTTACTCATTTTAAGAAGTTGATTCAGATCGTAAGTTTTTCTTTTGAAACAATTTTTCTTTCTCTCAATGTCTTAATATTTGTTTGATCTTCAAAGTGTGTTTCTTGATCCTATTGGCACAAATCTAATCCGATACAATAGCGCGACGTATTCATGTCAATGGCCGCCCGCTGCCGCGATTTCCCGCCAATGAGCCACATGTCTCTGTTTTGTTGGCCGCGCCCCTTCACGCCCATGACTATAAAAGGCGCAGCTTGTTGTTTCTAGTTGCTTCCAGCACTTCTCTCTGTGTTTGATTCTTTAACGTCGTTCGCAGGACAAGCAGACAAAATGGTGAGTTAATTTGTTAATAAAACCTTAAAAAATTACAGTAAATAGCAGATGCATAATCATCAGACGTGTTCAAGTAGCAAACGCCAGGGGAAGGTAACCGTTGAGATAATATAAAGCTTTGTGGGTGATGTAAGGGGCAGTGTTTCGTGGTTTTAAAGTGTCTGGCTCCATTATTTCCGCTGTTTGATGGGTTACCAACACGAAACCGACTCTTGTCATAGAAAATAAAGTTATCTGGAGTCTGAGCTTTGAAAAATAATTAAAAAAAAACTTTTTGGTTTGTCTGAAAATAACGTCAACTGAAAGTTGAGCCATTTTAGAGCGTTTGGATTAACTAGGTCGGATAACCAGACGCTGGAAATGTTTGAAGAATAAAAACCAGTTAGATGTGTTCCGACTTCCGACCATCGACATGAATATATGGACAATAGGTTTCCATCGACTGAAATAAGTTTTTCTGCTAAAATGGGAGGTGGCAACCACCGACTTGTTGACCGTGCCACAGGTTCCGTCAAGCCCAGACAATTCCATAAAAGAGAGGAGGAGCTGAGGGTGGGGCTGTAACCCCCAAATTCCACTACCTCCGCTCCGGCACGAACTCCGGAGCAAAATCGGTCCCGTTGAAGTCAATCAGAGCAATTCCACTACTGCGACCGTGCTCCGGTGTCGGTGTCGGTACAAGATCGGCTCGGGGTCCTTCGACTGCCGATGACGTCAAAGTACGGCAAACCCACTCAGACAAAGTACACTACACATCTATACTGTTGGAAAGAATTTAGCAGTTTCGTTATTAAAATAATGTTTCTTAAGACGTAAGTTTGTGTTTATAATGGTATTTGTAAAATAAAACACTTATTTTATTCATAATGTTGAACTCCTCTTTGAGCACATCCCTTGAAGAATCATAGGTATTAGCAACACCTGTGAAATTGTATTTGCAGGAAAGAAGTGTGTCCCGTTTATTGAAGTATTTTGTGTTTAGAGTTTTTGACGTCTTGTCCATGCGTAGTTCAGTTACACTCATAGCTGCTAGCCAAAACTCTGGAGTTAAAAGTTTTCTGGCTTTACTAAAATACCTGTCTGTACTTATTTGATTGATGGTATTTTTACTTTCTATTAGACTCCAAATGTAATCATTTGGCACGTTTCTAATTCATAATTTGTAATAATGTAATCGGCGATATTAGCATTAGCATTCCTATGGGTTTTTCCATGTATATTAGCATTGCGCTAACCACTCGCTGCCAAATTGCAGCCTTTGAGATTAGAAAATCTCCTTTTGTCACATCGCAATTTAATTGCACATGCAATTAATCGTTCAGCCCTAATATACATGCAGCTCTATGCTAAAGGTGTATTTTCAAAGAGGTAATGATGGATTTCTTTGTAAAAGTTGTCCATCTTTCCAATAGAAAGATTTGCCTGGACCAACATAACGTGATGGCAACGTAACGTGATTACGTAATTCCGTGAGGTTCATGTTCAGCCAATCAACTACTTTGACGTCATCGGCAGTCGACAGACCCCGAGCCGATCTTGCACCCGAGCAGATCCTGTACCGACACCGGTATGTGATCTGCTCGGGTGCAAGATCGGCTCGGGGTCCTTCGACTGCCGATGACGTCAAAGTACGGCAAACCCACTCGGACAAAATACACTACACATCTATACTGTTGGAAAGAATTTAGCAGTTTCGTTATTAAAATAATGTTTCTTAAGATGTAAGTTTGTGTTTATAGTGGTATTTGTAAAATAAAACACTATATTGTATTTATAATGTTGAACTCCTCTTTGAGCACATCCCTTGAAGAATCATAGGTATTAGCAACACCTGTGAAATTGTATTTGCAGGAAAGAAGTGTGTCCCGTTTATTGAAGTATTTTGTGTTTAGAGTTTTTGACGTCTTGTCCATGCGTAGTTCAGTTACACTCATAGCTGCTAGCCAAAACTCTGGAGTTAAAAGTTTTCTGGCTTTACTAAAATACCTGTCTGTACTTATTTGATTGATGGTAGTTTTACTTTCTATTAGACTCCAAATGTAATCATTTGGCACGTTTCTAATTCATAATTTGTAATAATGTAATCGGCGATATTAGCATTCCTATGGGTTTTTCCATGTATATTAGCATTGCGCTAACCACTCGCTGCCAAATTGCAGCCTTTGCGATTAGAAAATCTCCTTTTGTCACATCACAATTTAATTGCACATGCAGTTAATCGTTCAGCCCTAATATGCATGCAGCTCTATGCTAAAAGTGTATTTTCAAAGAGGTAATGATGGATTTCGTTGTAAAAGTTGTCCATCTTTCCAATAGAAAGGTTTGCCTGGACCAACGTAACGTGATTACGTAATTCCGTAAGGTTCATGTTCAGCCAATCAACTACTTAGACGACATCGGCAGTCGACGGACCCCGAGCCGATCTTGCACCCGAGCTGATCTTGTACAGACACCGGCAGTGCGCCGCCCTCTGTTCCGGCGTCCGGCAAAAATGGAATCGATCCTATTTTTGCCGGACGCCGGAGCACCTCCGCAGTCAATGGACAGAAATCACAACCGCCCAACAGGAAAAGGAGCAAGCACAACTTCCGTTTTTCACAATAAATCAATAAACAAAAGGCGTTTTTTGTTTCATATGCACAGGTTTAACAACTTCTAACAACTATCAATGGCGGCTGAACTTTAAATGCACAAAAGTAAGCCATAAATACAGTTTCCACTATCAAAGTAGTAACACTTTGTTGATCCAAACACTGCTGATCTCTCAACACAAATGATGGGCAGATTAAACAGTTCATGCCGATGCTTCTCGCACACAACGGGTGTTTGGATCTAACTTCCGCGTTTATTGCTCGGACTGTATCGCAAGATCTCAAATCCCGTGCATGCTTGTTTGCCCACCTCAGGTCTCCGCACCGGAGCGGAGCCGTTGTAGAACGGGTACCAAATTGAGTTCGGAAGCGAGCGGGGACGGAGTGGAGGTAGTGGAATTTGGGGGTAAGGCTTGGATTGACTGACGACACCCGGTCGAACTAGCTACAAGCTAACCTGAAGCTAACCCAAAGCTAATGCGGAGGTGGGAGCTAAGCTAACGGAGGTAGCAACCTAGCTACAACCGGAGTTAACTGTGCACAACACCAGAGCTTTTGAGTCAGAGATACGCTGGGCTGACCGCTGGGTAAAACCGGATGGAACACAGAGGTCTCCGAGACTATCTCAGACCTCCACAAGCCGGCAGCCGCACAGCAGACAAGTGCCGCTGCGATCTGAGTTGCGCAGAGCTGACGCTGGGGAGAACCGGGTGGAAAGGTTTCCATCCCAAAGCTCCACAAGCCGTCAGGCCGCGCAGCACACAGACAGATGCGCCGAGCTGCGGGGAGAAGTGGCGTATTTTGGCGGTTCTGGCTTGCCATAAGAACCAGCCATCAGCCTGCGCAGCTAACAGATGCGCCGAGCTGCTGCGAGAACCAGCCGTCAGCCCGCGCGCAGCAAACAAAAGCCGCGATCAGACAGATGGACCGGGCTGCGGGGAGGGGATAAGGGTGGAAAACAGAGGTCTCCCGAGAGCTCCATAAGCCGATAGTGGGAACCCAGCTCCACCAACATGTTATATTTCAACCCATTTTCTAAAGTGCAGCATTATGTTAAATGCACTGGGTTTTACCCTATTACATTTAAATTTCATGGTTAAACAGTACATGTTAAAATCTAAGCTCAGCTCGGCAGTGACCTAAAATACATAAATATAATTTAACTTACCGAAAAAATGAAGTGGAGACTCCTTGGACGCTCTATTGGTGCAATTAATGCCACAGCAAGTCATTTTGTCCGACAATTGCACAAATAATATCCAAACAAGAATACACAAACACAGAGACTCAAAATCCCAGAGCAGTTTCCAAGCCAGGCCGAGGCTCTACTGAGGCCTTTCCCCGGAGCTAGCTCTGTGGTCACGTGGGTCGGATGCTCATTAATTATACAGAATTTTAGGCTTTTAATACACTTAAACAGAAGAGTGAGGAAAAAAATTCACCCCCCTCAGAGTTGTCATGAGTGTAAACTAGATAATTTAAATAAAAAACATGTTTTGGTACCAGGCTGTAAACATGTTTATTTCTGCTGTGAAATTGGTATTTTTAACATGGGAGTCAATGAGGATTTACTCTCTTCTGACACCAGCCCCTAGTGGATGAGGGTGGAACTGCAATTTATTTCACTTCCGGGTGTGACACAATTACAGAGCTGCATTGTGGGGGCCTGGTTCTGACCGATGGGTGTGGGTCATTGTCATCATGGCTTTAAAGCGATTTTATATGAACTTTATTAACAGGCATTGGTCTAATATAAAATAAGATAAAATAGATAAAAGAAGAATAAAATAAAAATATCATAAAATACATTAAAGATAAAATACCTAAACGTTACATGCTGTTTAATTTTAACGTGCATGCTGTAATCCAGCGTTTCTAATAAAAAGATTTATCTGGTGTCAAAAAAAGTCGGGATTTCTGTCTTTTTTTCTGATTGGTTACTTTTGAGCTGCCCAGTCCCGCCCCTCATGTGCCTCAGCCTGTGAGTTACCAGACTAGTTCTCTGTGCAGAATTAAACAGGAGTCTGGCAGGCCAGGCTACAAAGAAAGGAGGGGGATCAGGAAAAGGAGAAAGGCTCCATGCCTTCCTGTTTGCCACATACTGATTTACCCTTTATTTTTCTCCAGCGTGAGTGTATTTCTATGCATGTGGGCCAAGCTGGAGTCCAAATGGGCAATGCATGCTGGGAGCTGTATTGTCTGGAGCATGGACTCCAGCCTGATGGACAGATGCCCTCTGACAAGACGAGTGGAGGTGACTCATTCAACACCTTCTTCAGTGAGACTGGAGCAGGAAAGCATGTTCCCAGGGCCATCTTTGTTGACCTGGAACCCACTGTCATAGGTTAGTGGTTTAAAAGAATGTGCGTGTTGTATTAAACATGAGATGTTAAAGCAAACATTTGTGTCTAAACAGATGAGGTACGTACAGGAACTTACCGTCAGCTATTCCATCCTGAGCAGCTGATCACAGGAAAAGAAGATGCTGCAAACAACTACGCCCGTGGACACTACACCATAGGAAAGGAGATCATAGACCTGGTTCTTGACAGGACACGTAAACTGGTGAGAATAGAACTCATACAAAGTAGTATATAAAATTAGCTTTACCTTGTATATTTAAATTGACCATTTGATTTTTCTTTCAGGCTGATCAGTGCTCTGGCCTGCAGGGTTTCCTTATTTTCCACTCCTTTGGTGGAGGCACTGGCTCTGGATTCACCTCCCTCTTGATGGAGAGACTCTCTATTGATTATGGGAAAAAGTCCAAGCTTGAGTTTGCCGTTTACCCAGCTCCTCAGGTTTCTACAGCAGTAGTTGAACCCTACAACTCCATCTTGACCACCCACACCACCTTGGAGCACTCCGACTGTGCCTTCATGGTGGATAATGAGGCCATCTACGATATCTGCCGTAGGAACCTTGATATTGAGAGGCCGACCTACACCAACCTGAACAGGCTGATTGCCCAGATCGTCTCTTCAATCACTGCTTCACTTCGCTTTGATGGAGCTCTGAATGTTGACCTGACGGAGTTCCAGACCAACTTGGTGCCTTATCCTCGTATCCACTTCCCTCTGACCACCTATGCTCCAGTCATCTCAGCTGAGAAGGCCTACCACGAGCAGCTGTCTGTGGCTGAGATCACCAACGCTTGCTTTGAACCAGCCAATCAGATGGTCAAGTGTGATCCTCGCCATGGTAAATACATGGCCTGCTGTCTGCTGTATCGTGGTGATGTCGTTCCCAAAGATGTCAACTCGGCTATTGCTGCCATCAAGACCAAACGCAGCATCCAGTTTGTGGACTGGTGTCCCACAGGCTTCAAGGTGGGCATCAACTATCAGCCTCCAACTGTGGTTCCTGGTGGAGATCTGGCCAAAGTACAGAGAGCTGTGTGCATGCTGAGCAACACGACAGCCATCGCTGAGGCCTGGGCCCGCCTCGACCACAAGTTCGATCTCATGTACGCCAAGAGGGCCTTTGTCCACTGGTATGTTGGAGAGGGAATGGAAGAAGGAGAGTTCTCAGAGGCCAGAGAAGACATGGCTGCCCTTGAGAAGGATTATGAAGAAGTTGGCGCTGACAGCATTGGAGGGGAGGATGAAGAGGGAGAAGAATATTAGGCAGTTAAGCAATGCCACAATTCCAAAGTTCAACTTGACTGACTTCATGGACATTTGCGAATGTGTTTTCTGCAGCATTAAGTTTCAAATGGCTTGTGTAATGGTTCAAAGTTTTGCTGTTTTTTACTTGAATAAAGTGAATTAAGTTTGAAATTGAAACATATGAATACTATCATCTTTATTGAAAAGCTACTTCATTTGACTTTGTATTAAAAATTAAATAGACTTGACTAAAACAGTAGCTGTGTAGTTTAAAAGCTCAAACTAAAATTCTCGAGTTATATAATTTCATCAGATATAAAACTGAAGGCAAAATGCTTTTGAGATGACTAAAGCTGTAACTGCTTAAGTAAGCCAGCAGATGGCAGACATGACACCCTAACCAACTTAAACGTGAAACTGGCTGGGAACTTACCAGTGAGAAGCATGTTCCTAGGGCAATTAGCCTGGCCTGCCAGACTCGCCCTCAGTTTAATTCTGCTCACAAGAGCGATCTCGCACAGGGTGCCATTTAGGCTAGCTCCGCCTCTGATCTCGGGTCCTACAAGCCCTACAAGAGTGTATTTGCAGAAAGGTGAAAACCGCCCTGGTCCACGTTGCCGCCATCCAGACGTCCATCCCTACAACAGAAAAGGTTAGAAAGCTTTTAGACATTTGTTTTTGATTAACCTTAAAGAGGACATGAAAAATGGCACCCTGTCACTGCTTTTCACTTTAAAAAACTCAAACCTATTATAAGGAAACATTTTGTAGCTCTGACCAGTACCTACGCTGACTTTTCAGTATTATTATCATTTCATTGTGTTTTTGTTCCTAACTCCAATATTTGCTAGTTACCTCAGCAGTTACCTGATGTTGTGATTTCTCACACATATGGGAATAAAACCTTCTGACTGCTGTTTTCTCTGACCTTCGCTTATCGCGTGATTATGAGTCTTGTTCTCATGCCGTCCTGGACCAGGCCACTCTTGTCGCCTGACTCCGTCACCTGGTGCAATAAAGGAATAATAATAAATGATCTGTAACAGATTATTTCAATTTCAGGCTCAGAAGGTTAAATGACTTGTTTGTGATTGAGTGTTTTTAGGAGGGGCTGAGAAAAGCTCTCAATCCTTTTATTAGCATCTTTGTTACTGGATGTTTTAGTGAAGTAAACATCTGAGCTGCAGAGGGCAGCAGAGGAGTCAGGAAGTGACACGAATCCCTGTAAGGCTCAGTCTTTAACTACGAAGCTGAGGAGAACCATCATGGGAATCTGTGAGTTTTAGAAGATCTTAGACATCAAATGTGGGCTGCTTGTGTTCTAAATGTTCATTCTGTTTAACTTAAACATGTACAGGCTGCTGGAGTTTGTTTGAACTTTTCTATTTATCAGAACAGATCAGAGTCCAACCCGAAACGCTGTGTTTTTGTTACATTTGTTCTTCTCTTTGGTTTCAGTGACTAACGTTGGTGTTTCTGCAGGAACAGGTAAGATCAGAAGAGTCATCTTAGGCCTCTTTTATTCAAAAGCATCCGCGACTTCCTATAAAACTATATTATCTGCTAGTTATAATCGTTATAATATTTAGAGCCAGCAGTTTTGGGTTTTCTGGGCGTGACGTGATGGGAACGTGACTCATCGAATGTTTCTTCGCCCCCTGCTGGTCAAAGTGTGGAATGGTTTCTGAGGAAACGAAACTTAACTGGCCCATAAACACGTGTGTGTGTGTGTGTGTGTGTGTGTGTGTGTGTGTGTGTGTGTGTGTGTGTGTGTGTGTGTGTGTGTACAGTACCTCATTATGAGATGCATTTATTTTTTAATCATAGTGGCAGGAGTGGTTTTCCATACTAACACATAAATATAAACCACTGCTGGACCCTTAAAAGAAAAAAATTAAATGTAAACTTACCAAATTTAATAGGATTTTTTAAGAAACACAAATGTGCCATGACACAGGTGACAATGCCTATAAATGCATTTATATCAGAACTGACGAGTTAAATTAAGTGTCCATGTAGATTAAAGCCGTGCTTCTAATCTGATATTTAAATATTTAAACATCGGTTTCTCGTCTTGTCACGGTGCAGCTGGAGTAGCTGGAGCGGTCGGAGCAGTGGCCCTGGCTCCTGTGGTGCTGGGGGCCATAGGTTTCACCACAGCTGGAATAACAGCTGGATCCTACGCTGCAGGATGGATGTCTGCTGCTGCCATCGCTAACGGTGGAGGGGTGGCAGCAGGAAGTACTGTGGCTGTTTTGCAGTCTGCAGGTACTTTTTATTGACTCAACCAATTTCTATTGCGTGCACACACGCACACACAATCTGGAAAACATGGGCTGTATTTTAGCAACATAACAAATAGAAATTGGTTAGAAATTCCATCTTCTGCATCCCTGATCCGGTTTTCCTTCCTGATGGACTTTAGCTGGGTTAGCCCTAACCCATCATAATGATGAGTAGAGAACAGACGTTCTGAATGACTGAATGCATCCCACCAGGCTAGATTAAGTTAATGATGCTGCATTTATGGGTCAAAACATATATTCTTCATAATGTGGCTAGACATTCTACTTAGTAATTCAGTAAAATATTAAGTAATCTAAGTACTTTGTTACTTAAATGCTGCCATGTTGAAAATCTAATTTACCATTAAAACCAGTGATGTTGACGCAGATGTTCATTGTTTTTTACTGTTTCTGTGTCGGTTCAGAAAGTGTTTATTTATTAATATTAACAACTAATGTTAATTTCCTTCTTGTTGCCGTCTGCAGTTGTTTCAAGAGGTGGCCATAGAAGCAGTACAAATATCATCAATATCAGACCAAAATGATCCTGTCGCTGCATTTCTAATCAAAACCCTGAAATGAGGTTGTTCTTTATTTTTCTAGTGTATAAAAATATGTTTGTTTGTTTTCAGCTGCTGCTGGTTTGTCATTAGCCACCAAAGCGATGGTGGCCGGCGCTGGAGGTGGTGTCGGAGCAGCTGCGGGATATTTGTCTAAATTCTTTTATAGGAAATAAAGGAATGACTTGTGTAACTAACCCTAAAATGACATCTTCATCTGACTGTATTTTAATAAGGCACAACTTGCTTTTATTTATAATCTGTTTTGATTAACTTCCGGTTAGAATGAAATGCTTTTATTTTGAAGGGCCTCTTTCCTGTTGTAACAGTTAATGCAAGCTTGGTTTACAGTGATAAAAACAGCCAAAGCAGCTTTGACGGAGAGCTAATATGGATTTTGTTATTAGCAGCCCCCTTGATAGAGGCACGAGGTACATTTATTATCTTAAAATATTTATGTTTAGGGTGACCATACGTCCTCTTTCCCCCGGACATGTCCACTTTTCAATTTCGTTATCGAAATTTCTGATTCTTACCGAGATAATTTTTTCCATGTCAATAAATTTGATGATAAAAAATGAAAAGATGTGTGTAGGTTGGCAGTGTTCATGTCCCTTTAAGAAGCTGTACCATCTTGAGTCACGTAAAAATGTGACTTAATACGTATGTATGTCGATGCTTAAAACACGCAACAGCCCCATCTAGTGGACAACTTTTGTTTCTGCGCACACATGTAGTTCTCGTCCATTTATCGTTATCAAGGTTAAATCCTCAATATATTGTGATATTGATTTTAGGCCATGTCGCCTAGCCCTAGTGTGACGTCATTAGTAGGTACAGATCTCCTGTCCTCTTTTTTGGAAATGGAAATATGGTCACCCTACTTATGTTGGATAAAATAGGTAGATTCAATTAATTTATCTTCGACAGCTAAACATTTGCATTTTATGGTGTATGTTGTAAACTGTTAAGAGCTGTATTAATTGTAAGAGACTGGATTTATTTACATGTTTTTTGTACACATCTCCAGCTCTTACGGTGAAATTGAGGTTCATCATCATTAAATCCAAAACTTATATCTGGTCCTCTTTTGAGTTTATAACACAAGGAAATTATTATCAGACAGAAAAAAACAAACACTGACAAAAAACGATCAATTTAATAAAGTTTATTTTAATTAAATTAAAAGTCTGTCGGGACGAATGGCAAATGTAACACTGGGAACAGTCTGTGTGTGTGTGTGTGTGTGGGGGGGGGGGGGGGGGGGGAGTAACAACACGTTAAAGGGGTTCGTGCCTGAAGCATCTTCATCCTCTCAAAGCTGAGCTGAACTCTGGAGCTAAACCAATGAACGACCATCTGGGCTTTTTTAAGTTTTCTGTCAAACAACAAGATTTTAGATCCAGTGACTCAAAGTTATGAAACTTTAGTTTAATAATCAGAGTTTAAGAGGAGAAAAGAAGCGAGGCACTCCCAAACAAAAGTATGAAAATGTCGTGTGCTTTTAGAGACGGATGAATGCTTAGTGCAAAAATACGATTGTCACTTTGTTCTCCGATCATCACACACACACACTTTGGCCGCCGGATGACTATGCCGAAGCACACAGGAAGTGACTTCACCATTAGTCCCAGTATGAGACTGGTGCAACAGCGGCCTTCGTTTCCCTCTGACCTGTACAAACGGCGCCCCCGGTGACCTCTACAGACGCATGCCTAACACACAGCGGCTCATGTATTTACCACACATCCACACACATCTGTAACACAAACACATGACCCACAGAGGAAAAGTAAACACAGGACGGGAGGAACACGAAGAGACTGTAGGAAAAAATAAAAGTTTTTATTGCTTTGGCCTGTTCTGTGAGCCGTGCGCTCGTCTCCTCCGTCTGTCGATGACGTCCACTAGGACTGCGACCGTGAGGCGACGTGGCATCAGCTGGGAGGACGTGGGAGACCTTTGTCCTCCCCCCTTTTCCCCTCCTTCACCACCATTTCCCCCTTGGCAGAGGCGTCGTGTTACAGCCCAAAAGGGTCGCTTTGTGCAGTCAAGTCTTTCTCGTCTTGGTCCCATTTGACCGGGGGGGACAGGCACTCTTCGCTGTTGAAGTCCTGAGGGGTTACCCCAATGTCCAGGACCTGGGGGTTAGTGCGAGACTCAGCGAGTCTGGAGAGACAGAGAATCCGGATGTCTCATCATGAATCATTAACAATGACAGAGTGCTTCTTAATGAAACAAACACGAGTGAACAGAAATGCAGAGCCACATGTCGCCTAATGCACTGAGTCCATGCCACCAAACAAACACAAAATGATGCTAAAAGAGCAAATCTGATGAACGTGATGCTGAAATAAATCATCTATCTGTGATGAAGTTGTGTTTCCCGTAGCTTCTTAAACGGTTAATCGTGTGTAGATGTGTGGTCTATGTTAAAGCTACTCAGTGGTGCTGGATGATGTCCACAGATGAGCGGGACAGAACTGTGGGTGGATGATGATGATGGGGGTGAGGTGGAGGCCGTAACATCCGTTACCTGAGTAGGATTCAAAACTATCCAGACTGCGGCTGAGGGTGCAGAGAAGACATCACAATAAGGCAACAATTCAGCTCAAAACTCCTCCGAAACGCCTCGTCAGAAAGTTATGGCCACAAGTTTTATGGCTGCTACGTTTTTCAAGCTAACTTTGAATTACCGTAACTATGTGAAGGCTTGTGCCATCAGAAAAGATGTAATCGGGTTTAAAAAAAAAAAAGTTGTACCTTGAAATTTTCATAATGTTGTTATGGTAAATCCCTTCCTGCTGTAGCAGGGAGACAATAAGTCAGTCTCTCATGAACGGTGCTGAGAGACGGACGGAGACAGATGACCGCAGGAATAAAAACACTGGCCGTGGAAGCGTCACAGAAAAAAAAAACAACAAAATAAAAGAAAATGCTCCACTTTGTGGGCTTATGCACCGGGCTCCCGCAACCCCCCGCTGGCGCTTGCTGCTAGCGCCGCAACCCCTGGACGTGGTGACTCAGACCCTGGGTCGGTGCGGAGCTTTGACAATCACATGATCACATAGTTTAAAATCACCATTTCATTCAGAAAATGATCGTTCAGCCCTATCAGAGGAGTCAGCGACTACGATGACGGTTACCTAACCATCAATGAGACTAAAGAGAAGCCTAGCCCTGGTAGAGACAGCTACAGCATGACCTCTGACCTTATGTGGTCCAGACACAGCCAGCAGTAAGTAGGAAACCCAGGACAAAGAACACGATGGGCGACGGCGACCATCCAGCCCTTACACCCCTTCAGGCAGATGGTTGAGCCGACTCAAAACCAGGACATCCAGCGTGATTTTAGAGGTTTTTACCTGCCATGTGACCATAATAAAACCTGAATCACAGGTTGTGTGCCAAATTGTCCAGCAGGTGGCAGTAAAGACTCAAAAACAACGGAGGTTTTCTTTGCAGAAACATTTCCAACGTGGTTCAGTTCCTGCTGTCAAACTTAGGAGATAAAAGAGAACCTAAAACAAAATAATGCCTCATGTAAACAAAATAAAACCATCTCAAATGTTAGCA
The DNA here is from genome assembly GCF_043380555.1 of Nothobranchius furzeri. Classification (NCBI taxonomy): domain Eukaryota; kingdom Metazoa; phylum Chordata; class Actinopteri; order Cyprinodontiformes; family Nothobranchiidae; genus Nothobranchius; species Nothobranchius furzeri. The sequence continues at coordinate 35,441,949 of NC_091758.1, forward strand.
TCAAGCTGCAAACTCCTCTTCTACCATCCAGTGTTCCTGCAGCTCCTCCACTAATCAGAAAGCTGCAGACTAAAGGGGTTCAGGTGTAATTACAGGGTCGGCAGACAAATAATCATTTGATAACACGTTTCCAGTTTGCCTGCTGGTGCTTGATTAGGTGTGTGGAGCCGCTTCCCTCTGAGCTACATAGACGTCTGAGAAGAACAGCGGAGCCAGCACAGGAAACAAACCAGAGCCAGGGGCAAGATCGTCTAATAAAGAGCTGAATGAGTTTGTGTGGAAGTCCAAAACAAACACCGTAAAAAAAACCTGACGGAGAAAAACAAACGGGCTGAACTCTGGCTGACGCCCCAAAGTTTCCACTCATCAAAGTTCTCTGTAAGCAGTTACGGCTGCGGTGGCGGTCCTAATATTGGCGTCCAGAAGCTAAAAAAGCAGCGTGACTCGGCACGGCCCGTAAACCGAGCCCGTCTGCGGTCGTTTACGGCGCTGGACCGTTTCCAGGGAGGAGCTGTGATTGTACAAGGAGCCCAAACTGCAGGTTCTTGGTCCTGGAATAGACCTTAGCATGGCTGTTTATTCTAGACTGAAGTTGTGATTCTCACCTTGAGAAAGCCTCGTCCAGACCGTCCTCCAGTTCCTGTCGCACACAACACACAAACGTTTTGGTCACGGTCAGAGTCTGTTGTGCAGAAACATGCTTAAAGACACTTCCTAGCCTCTTTCTTCCAGAGGTTAACCCTTTCACCCGTGTTTTCAGATAAGGCCAGGTCTACTCTGCGGACTATCGTCTAACTCTGTTTGAACACAGCCGGAACGGCACATCAGTGGGTAACGTTTAATCGGTGCTTTCCTCTCATCGATCAGCTGAATGTTACGCCCCCACGCTTACCCATACGATGTTGTTGTTCTCTGCCGGGTGATTATTAACCACAAAGGGATCTGCTTCTGTCTGCTGTGCTCCTGAGCGGGCCTGTGCGCCATTGGCTCCCTCTGCCAAATCCAAAAGGTTCCCTGTGGCGACGTCTGAAAGCCAACACACAGAAACAAGCACGTTTGGTCTCCATCACCTGTCCTCTGACGGAGGACAGGAAGTCATTAAACCTCTAATGTTTCTCATCAAATCAACCATCTGTGGATTGTCACATCGTGATGAGTGGAGTAACCTTCTGAATTTCACCGTCTAACCCTGGCGGCATGGCCCTTCCGTAATGGGATTACCTCGTAATGGTTTTCCTCGATGATTAATGCGTCTGACGTCTGTCTAATTCTGATGCGCATGTTGGAATTTTTTAATATCCGCACCCAGCAGATCCATTATAGGAGCCAATCCGCTCAGCGGCCCAACCCGCGAGAACATCCGCTAATCCACAAACGTGATCTGTAGCACCTCCTGAAGCGGGGCCGCGTTAGAACGAGGACAGAAGGAGTGCATTCGACCAGGATCAATCGTAATGAAGCAAAGCAGATGTTTGAGCTGCAATGTTCTTGTTCAGGTCTCCTCAGGAACGTAGAGATCCTCCTCCGGAGATTGGGCCAACACAGGAAGTAGCACCTGGTGAGACTCTCCTCTCACAGCTTCACTCAGCCACAGTGAAGGGTATGGAACCTGATGAAAGTGCCAAGGCTCTGCTGGCGCCAACTGCTCGGCCTTTTCCAGAGAAAAACAACCCAGAAGCTTCCGTTACTGCACAAATATTCCAGTTTGCCTTTAGGAAATCCAGTCCACTGGCAGCCGAATGACCCACCGGGTCCAACTGCGCCGACACCGAGCCTCTGTGTTGGCAAAAATAAATGGTGTCCAAGTTCTGCTTCTCAGGGGATCATCCTAAAACATCAATGCGGCGTGAAACACGACACATTCACATGTAGAGCCGCACAGGACAGATTTAGAAAATGCGATCCCGCTCTGGCCGGAGGCCACCTGGCTGAGCAGAAGATCTCTACAAAGCGGATGTTTTCAGATTTTCCTAAATCCACCCTTTTTCAAACTGAACCCTTCAACAGCGAGAGCATCAGGAGGGAAACGAGTGATGCTTTCAAACATCGGGAGCTGGGATTGTGCTTCAGTGTGACTCAGTTCTGTTATCGCAGGATGTGGTGAAAACTACTGGTGCTGGATCACAACATGGCCACGGCCTTGAATCCTTGGGGTCTTCATGCATAATCACCTTAAAATGACATTTCCTGTTCATTGTGATGATGATGATGATGATGAAGACGACGACGAGTCTGGCCGAATTCAATGTCCTGCTCGCTGCACTTAGGTCGGGTCCTTCGTCAACCAGAAGTGAGCAGCTGTGAATTTGGACTTTCTCGCCTTTCATTCCTTCTCCTACCTCAGCACGTCTTGTTGCCTAGCAACGGCGAAAGCACTAAAAGAAACTAAACTAAACTTGGGATGAGATCATTCACAAAGATTTTACAAATATTTTTCTTATTATTTTTGACAAATTATGAACAAAAATGCAGATAAAAATATCAACCGCTTCAAGTTTTTAGTTTTTAACCAACCAGATTTTAAAGCCACAATAAAGAGTTTTTATTGCTCTCAAACTGGTTTCAGTGATTCTTGAAGCAGAAACCTGACCAACTTCCCACTGGACAGCACTCTGTTGCCCTCTGCTGACCAGAAACAGTACTTTTGTGGTTTGGATAGGAACACTAGTGAGAGGTCTCTACCTGCTTTATGGCAACAGCTGTTTATTGTGCTGGTAGCTAATATAATGGCTAGTAGTTTGCCGTTCCAGTTTGCCAACCATCAATAAAATCATCATGGAGGAGCCTGGAGGTAAAAGTAAGAGAGTAATGTCTTTGGTTTTAGCTCTTTGCTTCACCTCCAGAGTGAACATCGGCATGGCCCAGACTTGTTTGAGGGCTGATGATGACCTGGCTTTGTTGCTTCTGGACTTCTAAGTAATAATATTTTTTGTCCAACAGAGTGGATCTTTCTGCGTTGAGGCTTAATTAGTATCGGTATGCTTGTGTTAGCATTAGCATGTCATTAGCGCTAGCCACAGCAGGCTACGGCAGCCTTGCTTACAACAGGTGTAATTCTGCTTTCCACCAGAAGGAGGGAGAAACAGGGAACTTAATAAACTAACACATAAAACCGTAACCTGCTCCTGCTTCGTCCGCCATCATTATGAGAAAAAAAAAATCTCCCGTTCGGGCAACGTGATGAATAGCCTTTGCTGATGACCCATCCTTGGAATGTGGGAAACACAAGTTTGAGTATCCTTGGAAGGGTGCATCCCCTGGAGGTGGACGTGTAACAGTGAGACATTTTTCCTGTAAAAATTCTGACCAGCAGCTTCAGTAAAGGTCAACCTTTTGACAAGTGCTTGAACACTCTTCATCCCTCCTAGGCTAAAATGGCTGTGACAGAAGGGTGAGAAAGACGTGATGATGGGTGACATGACTCACCTCCTCCCTCCAGACTGCCCAGACTGGCCGAGCTGTCTGACTGAGGGTTGCTGGCTCCTTCCCCGTCCGAACCCGTCTTTACTCGCTTCTCTTTCTCTGTGGACAACAACACAGAAAATAACAAGTCAGCGCCTCTAACCGTTCACTCTTTACTGATAGTCTCGGTATCTTCCAGCAGCTGAAAACGACAGCATTAACTAACTGACTAACCGAGCGTAAAATGTGTGCAAACAAACCAGCTGCCGCACGCTGGCAGATGAGGTAAAGTTCATTCCTCGAGCCGTCACCCAGCTAAAACCCACTGCGGGTGGGTTTCAAACACCGCTACACCTGGTGCGGCAGAGATATCTAGGTCAAAGGGGAGAGGAAGCTGTGCACAATACATCCTGTTGAGACAGTTTACTACAAACTGCAAGTCACCCAAGGCGCGCGACAATCACAGTCATTAGACTTCCTGCACAGCGTCGCTCTAAGAAACTCAATCCCGGCTTCGGTGGTTAAATTTATCCCACAGCACAGGAAAAGGTGACACTTCCTCCTCAGGGTGGGACTCGGTGATAGGCTCACGCTGATTTACAATCAGCAGAACGGAGTGAAGTCTTGGTAAGAAAGGATGTAAAACCTCAAACATCCTCGCCCGGCCGGGCGTCCCCACGGAGACTTTTAAAGCTTCATTACGGAGCGTTCTGAAGATAAACATGGCTGTTACTCAGACTGACCTTTGACATATTAGCTGATTCATGTGTCCATCTTGCCTGAATGAAAAAAAAAGTTAAATAAAAAACAAAAACTCACAGCTGTTTTTTTTTTTCCTGTTCGATGATGCTAAACTTTGGGAGGAAACCAGTTTCTGCACAAATCTCATGCAGCTTGCGTTCATATAATTCAAATCCTTATTTAATTGAATGTATTTTTTATCGCACGCCCCTCCTCATTATAACACACCACAAAAATCCAAAGCTATGTTGTTTCTGCCCGTGTTACGAGTGTGTGTGAGAACGGCAGACAGATTTTCCTGAGGCTTTCTGAAGAGTCAGCCCTATTCAAGATGGCTGCAACAGCTAGTCAACATTAGCTAGCACAAAAACAGCCATAATTACATATTACAAGTGCTAACACTTACAACATTAATATCAGATATCAATACCGACCCAAAGTTTTCATATCGGTGTTTCCCCAAGTAATTAATTATATCTATGAACTATTTATTAGCCGTTCATAAGGGGCACCTTGTTGTGAAGTTGTACCAAAACAAATCCTGATTCCTACGGGTTTTGGTAGCTTAGTGATGGAAAAGCAACACGAATTCCCCCCCGGCACCTTTTCATAGTCTGCTCCTCTTAAACATGGACCCTATATGAACACACAGCCGTTCACCGCTCGCTGCAGCGTTTAAAAGGAATATTCTACGAGAGTTGCTCAGGACCCGCAGCTGCAATCTGAAGAGGAATGTGGGTCAGACGAGTGTTGTTCTGAGGATGGAGGAAAGTTTGCAGGAGACAAACTAGACACAGTGGGTCTAAATAATCCCGGGGGCGCTCATAACTTCCTTAAAACGCTCTTTTTCTTCTCTTCTTCCTCCTTCGGAGTCCGATCTGAAGGGAACACCTGTGCTTCTTTTTTGAAAAGAGAAAAATCTCTTTTTTCATCACAGGAAAGGAGCAAAAACTTGTTAAATTAAACTTCGCCCGACTGGAAATCTCCAGGAAACACGGTGAGGAAACAAAGGAATCCCTCCTCAAACCGGAAAATATCTTTAAAAAATGGAGAAATGCAAGAAAACAAGTGTGTTTTATTCAGAGAGAACGTCTCTGAAGGAATGCATAAATAAGCGTGTCTCGGTGTGAGGCAGGATCAATGACAGTCACATCGGATCCGTCGGGGGAGGGGTGCGATTTCCACGGACACATGCACGCTCGCCGTCCACGCACCCCTCCTTTTGTACGCTTCCTAGCCCCCATCCCCCTCTGCTGCACCCCCTCAGCCTCGGTCCTCGCAGCGAGCAGAAGCGAGGGTTTGGATGCTGACAGGTGCAAAACAAAGGAGGGGGGCAAATGAACAATCAAGGAATTCAAAAGACCACCAGCAAGGTGTGTGTGTGTGTGTGTGGGGGGGGGGGGGGCACTGATATTACAACAGTCTCGTTTACAGCAGAGTCACACGTGCAGTAAATAAATCACACGAGTTAGACTCCTGCTGCGTTCAAAGGCACAAACACAACCTGCAGTCTCTCCTGGACCAGCAGACATGAAACGTGGTGAACGCATGAATTTATCATGAGGAGTAGAAACGTCAGATAGAGAAACAACCTGAAGCAGAGATCTGAAGATTGGCTCCAGCGAGTCCAGATCTGATTTTAGCCGTAGAGACATTTCGAGCCCGTCTGTGTGAAACTTAAAAAACGTTTTTTCCTCCTATATGTTGCTGAGATCCTGAAGGGCCTCAGTTTGGAGAAGTAGAGCCCACATCCAGCAGGGTTCTTTACCAACATGATGATGTTTCATGTCTTCTTCCAGAGGCTTTTCCAAATTTAAAACAACATATAATATTTTAAACTATAATGAATGCGAGCTAGTCAGCTGATTAAACCCCTGATTTCCCCCCAGAGCGACATTAATGTCTTTTGCTGTCCTCGAGATGTTTTGATCACATTCCTGAAGACGTGTATTGAAGTGAAACTCAAATTTAAAGCTGCTTTGCAGGTCTTAGAGAACCAAAACTTCCTGTTTTATGTCGACTGTTCTCTTTTCTTTTATTCCTTTCCCTCAAACCACGGATCTTCTGTGTCTGAACTAGCCGTTAGCTCATCAGTCCTGCTGAATATTACCTATTTCTCATAACTGAGGCTGTTTTGGAAGTTACTGAAAATTTAAGATATTTAATATTTATGTTTTACACAAAATAAACTTCAAAATGACAAAAATATTCATTTTAAATTCCTCTCTGTTGCTTAAAACCAAAATGTGGTCAAACTGTTCTTTCTGGGAGACAGGACAGTCGCTGTGGCTGAAACTATTGAGTGTGTGTGTGTGTGTGTGTGTGGCACATTCAGAGGTAAATGAATCATTGAGTGTATAATCAGGAACACACATATATTTATGTTTGTTTACCAGGAGAACACAATCAAACCTGAAGGGGGGTGAACAGTACGCACCCTCTTTGTTAGCCTGCCAGAACTCAAACGCCACTCTGAACGCCTGCGCCACAGTCAGGGTCACCGCCTGGGCCTGTGAGGGAGACGACAGTAATGAATCCCACCACGGGTTATCGCTCCGACACAAACAGGAAGTGACCACAAACACTGGAGGTTCCTGCTCAGATACTTGACGGAGGTATTTCATGTTTGTGTAGCTGGGAGGATACGTGGCCCTTTAGCCACGGCTAAATTAGTGACAGGAAGGAAGGAGAGGGAGTGGCTCGCCCATTCACAAAACCTCCAGGGACGTGAGAATGCCAGGAAAGGGAGCCAGGGCCGCCCCACCCTTCGGCCTCTCTGCCTCCCCCACTCTAAAACTGAAATACTAAATAAAACAAACGTCCTTAAATCTAGAAAACATAAAGCTAACAGCTTTTGGCTCATTTTCTCACACAGTGAACATGAAATCTCATCACTCACCATTTTTCTCTTTGAGCAGAGGAAGGCGTGACACTCCAGCGTCTCGTTGTGTTGGCTCTGGGCGATGTAGGCAAACACTTTGTCGTGCATTTTGTCCGCAGTACAATACGATATTCTAAAACACACAAATGAACAGGCTTTAACAAAGTCTGGTATTCTATAAGCATGACCTATAAATAAAGCAGGATAATGAAGCTCATCCAGCAGGGAGATTTAAACGACCTAATCTCAGCTTCCCTTCTTATTTTTGTATTGAGGAATTTATGGGATTCAGGCTGAACTTCAACTCTGTGAAGAACATGAAAGGACTCGAGCAGACACTAGCGGCGTCTTTCTGCAGAAGGGCATCTTGATGTGTCGTGTGAGAGGTATCAGTCATGCTCGACAGTCTCAGGTGCCGAGTAAGCTTTTAAATCAACCCATAATACCCTCCAAACAGCTTTTCTCCACCATTTGAGCGCGGCGTCATTAGTCTAACACGAGTGCAGAGCAGGCGGGCGAGTTGGGGATGGGTGGAGTGATAGAGGAAGGGCAAAATGTGTCCGACATGTGTCCTCTCGCTGTCCTTTCCTTCAATACTGAGATAATTATGTATTTATTTACAGATGAACAAATGAAGGCATGCTGAGAGAGGGAGGGGGTCACAGCTGTGGTCTGAACAACACCAAAGGTCTGGTTGGGGGAACCGGGAGTCCAGAACAGTTCTTATGGGTTTTCAATCTTTTAGTTGTTTAGTTTTAGTTGTTGGTTCAAGAGGTGTTGCATTTACGAGGAAATCATCCATTCATCCTTTCATCCATCTGTCCATCGTTTCATTCTTCCATCCTTTCATCCATCCACTGTCTCCCACTTTTCCAAGGTCTAACTTTTGAGATTTTGCAGCTCCTCCTGGGAGATCCTAAAGCTTTTCCTGGTCATACAGGATCTATAGTCCCTCTTAAAGCTTCCTGCTCTGCCCCAGGGATTTTCCCAATGAGACACTCCCAGGAAACCTCCAGAGGAAGGTGAGCAGATGGGTAATCAGATACCCAACACACCTCAACTAACTCCTTGTGATGAGGAAAAGCCGACTGCTGAACAGTATGAGGTACTGGGGTCTGTTTTAAGGAATCTCTAATCCCTGAACAACCAAAGCAAGCGCTACTAGGTTGAGCTGGTTCCCAGATGGAGTTTGACTCCATTCCATGTCTCCGATCTGAAGGTGAAGGAAACATCTTTGCTGTGAACTAAATTTACTGTGCATCTTCATTCCTTTGGCCGTTCATTTTCAAACGGTTTATTTTTCCTACTCGGAGGTTGGAATTTCCGAGGAGAAAGCGAACGCACCATTAGCTATGTAAACAAAAATGAAACTATCAAGCTAACGTTATCTTAAACAGTTTATTTTGCTGCTGGAGCAGATTAAGAAGACTCGCACTCAGATCGTTGTCGCTGGTTTCAACATCACCAAACAGCCTATCGCAATCAGTGAAGTGAAGCCAAACTTTAGAGCACCATTGCTTTCTTCTAGTCGGAATTTCGGAGTTCCGAGGAAAATGTGAAAGCACATTAGCTGAAGGGAAGCCAACATTTCAAGCTAACATTATTTTAAACGTTTTATTTACCTACCGAAGCAGATTAAGATGATGACGTCTCACTTAGATCGTTGTTGCTGGTTTCATCATCACCCAGGTACCCATTCCATTTAGTGAAGTGGACCCAAACTTCAGAACGCTTCCTCTCTGCCGTGGCGTTGTTTACAGCTAACCCAGAGTGACTGACGACATTACGCTCTTGCGCCGGCGCGCAGCACGGGTACTGGAAAAAGGCACTGTTTCATATGACGTGAATCGGTACTCAGTCGGTACTGTGGAATTCGGTCAGTGCCTTAAAAAGTACTGAATTTGGTACCCATCCCAGCCTCAAGCAAAAGAGTTCAAGTATGTTGTTCTGTGAGTGGATGGATGCTGGACTAACAGTCCATATGAACCTGGAGGTCAAAGGTCAGACATGCAGCTGTTGCTCCCATAAGAGGAAAATGGATTTGTTAAACAAAAGTTTATTTTGGTGTTTTTGGATATGACTCAAACCCGATTTACACTCTGTAAACTTGGATAAATAAACACAGGTCCCCTCCAGGCTTTGCTCGTTCTTGTCTTGGATAAAAAAAATGCAATGTTGATGTTTTATCTCCGCAAATAACCCAAGCCTGAACGTGTTTCGCCATGCTGCGGCATTGCTAGTAGCTAGCAGAAGCTAGCTGGTCACAAGCTGAGGAACGAGGCCAAGAATGCATTATTCCCTCTGGCTTGTTCTGACTCAGTCGTTTTCCCATCTACTTCCTGTCTGCAGCAAACACAGGCGATGAGGGTTAGAGTGCTTTAAAAAAACTGTTCTTATTTAAAAAACAACGGGTATTACACGGTTCCTCAGTGAATGAGATCTTTAAAACAGAAGAACGTTCTTATTCAACACAGTTGAGAGAAGCAGAAGTTCACTTTTAGATTTCTGTAAAATAAACCAAGAAATCAGTAAAGTCAATTTGTCGGTCGCTAACTTCAGAAAAACATCCCAGGCTGAAATTTAAGTCCTTAATTTGACATTTTTATCAGGACAAATTCAGCATTTAAGCCTAATCATCCTTAGAAAATGATGGAACGCCCAGATCTCTCCTTCATAGGCAAACTCATAAATGTGGAATGTGAAAAAGTGATTCCCGCTTGGATCATGAGCTTTAGAGGAAGAAAGACGAGCCTGCAGGCTGAGGCAGGTAAGATAGATCTGTATAAAACAAGACTAATGTGGGAGTCTATGAAGCTGCAGGTCAGAGCTCAGACATGCAGCTGTTGTTGGGCTCCAGGGAGGAATCGGCTCATCTTCCTCTCTTCAGCAGCATCAACTTAGCATGCCACACGTCCGTCGGGTGAAAAATGGAAGCAAGACAAGATGGACAGCTTTTGTTTTAGTGTGGGTGGGTTCTAGACTCCAGGTGGCTCCGTTTGACAGACACAACCACCACGCGAGAGGGGGCAACGGCGAATAACTGACCTGTATATGGAGATATTTTCCATCATCTGGTTTGAGGCACTGTCGAAAAGGATGATTCCACGCGGGGACACTGATAGCGTCACTTTCTGCGGCTTTTTCCCACTGGCTTTGGACTGAGAAGACAGAAAGACAAAAGAAACTAAATCAGACTGAAAATAACAACCTGAATGGGCCATTCAGGCCCGTTCAGACCACAGAGATGACAGAGGTGTACTGAAGTTATCGAGTTCCAATGCATCCAAGTCTGACATTAACAAAAACAAAGTTTAAGGGATAAAACAAGGATTCTACCATGATGTAATCTCACCTATTAATCAGAACGACAGCAAACACACCAAGTCCTCTGTAATCCTCTTCAGAGAGAGATTAGTCTTTATATCTCCCTTCATGCATCATCGTGTTCCACCTTTATGCTGCTGCATTTTCCACCAGATCCAGTAACATTAAGTCTTCTCTGCCGTGATGAAGCTCGCTCAGACACTCGGCAAGTGGCAGAGTCCACGCTAACTCGCCTAAAATGTCAACCTGAGCTGCAGGCCAGCCACCTTCCACTGGTCGAGTCATTACAGAAGAAAACTACTGGACGACTGTTGCGTAGCCGAGGTGATGATGTGGAGAAAATATTATAAATGCTTGACAGAAACTCATTTCTGAGGGAAGTCATATTAATAGAACACTATTGTGTGTGTGTGTGTGTGTGTGTGTGTGTGTGTGTGTGTGTGTCCTCTCTCACCGTGGCCACTATCCTCTTGACAGCTGCTGCAGACAGCTCCTCGCCTTTGGGCTGCTCGACCATCGTGACCCCCAGGTACTTGAGGTGAAACACCATGCCCTCCAGCAGGGTCTCCCTCGTGTCTGTCCAGTTCTCTGGAAGCTCTGCAGGAAGACACACACACACACACACACACGCTCATTAACATATAAAAGGCTTTTTCAGACGAGTCAGACCTGAAAAAAGCTAAAACCCAGTCAGTTTTACAGATATTCGGGTTGCAAACTGGAGTGGCAGCAGCACTGGTTATACAGGCTCTTGTAATATTATGTGAAACTGCACATTTACTTTTAGGACATGACTGTCCACCCTACATCAATTTGAGATCATGTCATGTTCTCATGTTCTCAACATGACATGATCTCAAATTCAAATCCAAGGAACTGAGGTTGTCGTCGTCGTCTTCCTCCGCTTATCCGGGTCCGAGCCACGGGGGCAGCATCCCAACTAGGGAGCTCCAGACTGTCCTCTCCCCGGCCACCTCCACCAGCTCCTCCGGCGTCTGCAGTGATGCGGACGCTGAGCCGATCTGTCGTGGTGAAGAGGGAGCTCAGGCAGAAAGCCAGGCTCTCGATTTACCGGTCGATCTACGTCCCAATCCTCACCTATAGTCATGAGCTTTGGGTAATGACCGAAAGAACGAGATCGCGGGTACAAGCGGCCGAAATGAGTTTCCTCCGTAGGGTGGCCGGGCTCAGCCTTAGAGATAGGGTGAGGAGCTCGGACACTCGGGAGGGACTCGGAGTAGAACCGCTGCTCCTCCGGATCAAAAGGAGTCAGTTGAGGTGGTTTGGGTAGGGCTGCTCAATTAATCGAATTTTAATCACAATTACGATCTGAGTTTTGAACGATTATACAAACAAAACAAGCCGATTATTTGCTCCTCCCACTTGTGCTGCCCTGAGTTGCAAATGAAGCGCTCCTCCCACAGTGTTGCCAACTTGGCGACTTTGACGCTATTTCCAACAGCTTTTCAGACCCCCTTCTTGACTTTTTAAATCTTAAAAGTACCTAGCGAACACCTCAGAAATATCTCTGGTAACCCTTAGCTACCTTCTGGATAACTGCCGTCAACATTTCCTGCAGGTTAGCTAAACACTCCGCCTGCGCCCGGACCGTTCTTCACAACATTAGGAAAGGGAATGATGCAGTTATGTGTCAGTCGCTAAAGAAACAGCTCTCAGAGCCGGCTCCTTGTTGGAGTAACCAGAGTGAGTGACACACACATCGCACCTGCGGACTCCTGAGCCACTAAAAACGGCTTAATGTGCGTGTGCGGCGTGCTAAACACGTGCAGCTTGCCACTGATTGCTGTGAGACCAGGTTGGGGGGTGGGGGTGCAGCTGTGGTTGGGACAATTATTACATTAACTGGTGGACCTGTAAATAAATAGTTTATAAATAAGGTAGAAATAGATAGAAATAAGTTCCTTGCGCTGATAACTAATCTCTCTGAGGACACGGTGCTAGTGCACTCTCCTACAGTAAGTAAGTAAAAGTTTATTTATATAGCGCCTTTCGCAGATATAAATCACAAAGCGCTGTACAACATGATAAAGATCAGGGCAAATACCTCTAACCAATAAAAACATCAGAAAAACAATAGCAGTGATAAAATAGTACATAAAATCATGAGTAAAAACAAAGTGAAGGTGTGAACCCGATCAAAGCCATCTTTTAGAACATTTAGGGAGGGAACGCCTGGATGAAAAGGTGAGTTTTTAGATGATTTTTAAAGACCTCTACAGTGTTAGAGAGACGGAGATTTGAAGGCAGACTGTTCCAAAGTCTGGGTGCAATAGTCTGAAAGGCCCTGTCCCCTTTGGTTTTCAGTCTGGTTCGAGGAACAGCCAGGAGGTTTTCAGATGTGGATCTAAAGTTCCGTGAGGTGGTGTGTGGGGATAAAAGCTCAGATAGGTAGCTTGGAGCCTGGTTGTTAAGAGCTCTATAGGTCAGGACTAAAACTTTAAACTGTATTCTATATTCTACCGGGAGCCAGTGGAGGGACTGTAAAACTGGAGTGATGTGAGCTCGTCTGCTGGATTTGGTTAGGAGTCTGGCTGCTGCATTTTGGATGGCTTGAAGGCGTGAGAGGGAGGTTTTGCTGAGACCAGTAAAAAGAGCGTTACAGTAGTCTAAGCGTGATGACACAAAGGCATGGATGATTTTTTCCAGATCTGATTACAGCACCTTGACACAACTCAATAAATGCTATGCAACATTTTGTGAACATCAATTTATTTGCATTTATTTGTTATAAATGCCACTGTATAATTCTTGCTGTCAGTATTTGCAAGATATTGGTATTCGGGTCTGTACTGGTTAGACTTAAATCAGTTAAACCAAGGTCTATAGCCCTTGGGTCATAGACTATGAGCTATAAGTATATTGGTATTTTCATACTGGGAATCAGGAGTTATTTTAGTGATCATCTTGTTTCTTATTTATTTTTGTCCTGATTGTGCCCTGAGCAATTTTATGACTGAATAAAAACAAATAAAATCAACATAAATTGAAAAATCGTCCTAAATAATCGAGATCTCAATTTTAGTCATAATAATCATGATTATTATTTTTGCCATAATCGAGCAGTCTTAGGTTTGGGCATCTGGTCAGGATGCCTCCTGGACGCCTCCCTGGGGAGGTGTTTCGGGCATGTCCTGCCGGCAGGAGGCCCCCAGGTCGACCCAGGACACGTAGGAGAAGTTACATCTCCAATCTGGTCAGGGAACGCCTTGGGGTCCTGCCGGAGGAGCTGGTGGAGGTAGAACTGAGGTCGTTTTTGTTTAAACTTCTCTGCTACAAGCAAAGGAAGATAACTTAGATTATTTAAATAAAACAGGTTTTTGTTCTAAACTAAACTTCAGTTTAAACAATAAGAACTTTCTATTAGTCAAACTGCACCAGAGTGTGTCAGTCAAAGCCAGACGATCATCAGCCTTTCTCCTGCAGATCGATGAGCGATCCTGTCTTCAAAAGGTGTGTTTACACGGTCTACACAAGAGACAGCACGACTCTTCTGGTTGTTGCTGCATGTTTTGATGCATTTTACTGAATGCAATCTTTTCTTCAGTTTGACCAGAAGGAAACGTGAGAGAAGCCGGCCTTCTTGGACACCGCTCCATCGACCCCTGCCTGAAGTTCGATGAGAAGGAGAACAAACTCTTCCTGTTTTTCCTCATCACCAGTACAGAACAGCAGCGGGAAGAACGAGACCGTCACAAAACTTGTCTGCGCTCCGAAACAAGTGACAACTTTGGACAAAGCTGGAGTGAAGTGACTCATCTGACTGCCTGAACACTGCGTCGCCTTAGCAATCGGACCAGGACACGGCCTTCAAACGGAGGACGGATGACTGATCGTCCCGACCAATGTTTGTGTGGACGAAAATCCCACTGATGACAAACTTGTTCCACATGTGGTCGCCCTGTAGTGACGATGGCGGAGAAAGCTGGCAGTTTGACAGATTGATTCCAGGAAAATCAGATGGCGAAAGTCTGGAGAGATGAAGGCAGGTTCATCTACTGCAACACCACTAACGAGGACGATCACACAGACACGTTTGTTCCATCTGAAGGTGGAAGTGTCTGCTCTTCACCCAGCCCAGCAGCACAGGAAGGGATTTGGGAGCGTATGTGAGCAAAACTCCATCTGATCCAGATGCCTGGAGTGAATCCTGGATCATCAACAGAGGACCCAGCAGCTGCTCAGACATGGCGTACCTGGTAAACATGTATTGCGTGTATATTTGAGACTGGGGAGGATGAAGATGCTGACAGTGTTGTCATGAAGATCTCTCTCTTCTCTGACATCAAACACTGAAGACAACACAGATGAACGTCCCAGCACAATTATGTAGACTAGTTAGGCCTATTCCTTATATTTCAAGAAAAATAATTATTTCAGCCTAACAAGATTTGAAAAGTTAAGAAATGTTTAAATTTATGCTGCTTTTATGGTCTCCCGACTAGCTGTTCCCAGTGTCTCCAGAGCTTTTCTGTCTGTTCTGAACTTTAGATGGGACCAGTTTATGACCCTGTTAGCAAAACATCCCATTAATCAATCCCCAGATTTTAATGGGAGGTTGATAAATTATTGATTAGATGTAAATCTAAAACTAAATCATTTAAAATTGAGAATTGGTGGTTTTACTTTAAAACAACAATAATAATGATTAAAAAATATGATTATATATTTCAAAATTTATATACAAATCAATATATATATTACATACTGACTGAAAAAAATGTTTTTTTTTTCATTAGAATAATACAAAAATGTTTATTATGTTATATATATTGTAACGGAATGAAATGACTGTTTTCCACCTAAAAGTCATTTTCCCCTCTCCTCAGCAAGAACTAATTTGTATGAGATATTCTTCAAGGTCATGCATTTGCTTCTAAACTGCTTCCTTTCCAGCTCAAGAGAAGATTGAAGACAAAGGACTCTTTCCTTTTAATAAATCAAAGAACTCTATTTTTAATAAAGCTGATCAAACAAAGTGTTAGTCAATAATAAGATGTTGACCGATCTGTGAAATGACAATGTTATGATTAGTAAGTTTTAATAAGTAATATGACTTTAATCTAGCTGCACTAGACATTCTGATCACACGTAATGTAAACGCACGACACATTGCTTTTACTCATCCAATCAGAACCTTCCTTTCTGAAGCGTGGCATAGTCTCTGTGGTGTTCATAAATCTGTCAACTTTGATTCGACCAGAAATTAAAACTTCCAGATCAATAAAACCAGTCCCACGCCATCTTAAGTTCAGTCCACCGCATTCTAAGAGAAGTATCGGACCGACCACCCGGACTTACTTTTTAAGCAAAGAACCAACAAGCTGGATAAAATCTGTTGCATTTTAGCAACAAGCGACGGTTCCTTTCAGAATAAAAGCTGAACTCAATGACCCAAAGGGGGTCCATCTGACGCTGTCAACCAACTGTCGCTTTTTACCTGGAGACAATCCAAAGACTGGTCTGTCGTACTGCTGACGCTGTTTCATCGGCTCCGGTACCGAAAGGGGGGTCCGAGGACCTGGCATTCTGGATCTGTACGGAGGTCTCATTCTAAGGGTATGTGGAGCGACAAAATGGCGTCTCATGTGTTTATGAAACTCCGATCATAGCTTAAGAGCAAAACATCACAACATCATACAGACTTGCTTCTCCGGATACGAGAGTTCTGATTACAACATCACTCACACATACACCATTCTTCTCACGTCTCATTCACACCAAGATCCATCCATTCACTTAGAATTTAGAATTTAGTTAGTCTTGTTTAAAATTGTTTAGAAATAAATCTTCTTAAACGTTTTAAAGGTGACCCTCTCTTCTCTTGTCTCTCAGTTAATACGAAGTGTTACATAATCCCTACAATAAAAAGCTCCAATCTTCTGGTCAAAAGTACCCAAAGATCCATAAGATTGACTTCATATTTACTATGGAATCTCATGTCTTATGGTTCATTAAATATGTAAATTAAACCCTTTACTATATATATATATATATATATATATATATATATATATATATGTATATATATATGTGTATATATATATATATATATATATATATATATATATAGTTATTTTAAACTGAGTCAATCTTATTAAAGCCATACTTCCCAACTTTTTATATTTTTAAATCATTTTCTTGAGCCAGTATGTGCCAAAATGACCCTTTACAGGGTTAATGAAAGGCCACTCAGACCCACCATCCTCTGTGGTGAGAATACTGCACTTGCAACTTCAGAGTGCCAGTTCGGTCCGTTTTAGTCTTAGTAAAGTCGAGGTTACGTGCCTGGCGCAGCAGTCTGCTTCCAGCATGTTTCCTGCCTGTTTTAGATCATGAACAAAGCTGATTTGTTTAAGTTAGTGATGAATCACTCCTGTAGACACTAAGGAATGCTGGGGAGACATTTCAGCTGTTAGATTAAGGTGGTAAATTGTAAAAAAAAAAAATGGCCTGCATTTGATATAGCGCCTTCTAGAGTCCTGGAACCCCCCAAGGCCCTTTACAACACAGTCAGTCATTCACCCATTCACACACACATTCACACGCTGATGGGGATGAGCTACGGTGTAGCCACAGCTAGATATGTTTTCCTTTTGTTCTACTAAACAGACACTAGGGGGTGCTAAAAGCAAGACAAAATTGCACAGTCTCCCTTTGAAGACAGCCATAACTTTGGAAAACACAAAGGCGCTATAACAAATTTACAGTTCCTGAGCTTTTAGCTGAGAGTCATTCACAAAATATTCAGGACTTTTTAATCGATTCCTGCAGGCAGCTGCAGACTAGAGCTGCACACCAAGTCAAAGATGTATTGTGTTCAATGCGAGCAGTGACGCTTACCTCCTATTTAGACAACGGTTATGTTTTTTTATATTTTTGGATCTTGAACTGGACGGTTATAAAAGTGCCACTGCATGAAATCCATCTCTCATTTTCTCAAACACAATGGTTCTGGTTGCAAACAAAACCGTTACGCCCACCAGTCCCGGTAATCTACTCCCTAAACAACAATACTATTAACCAAGTTTCAAAGCAGAAATATAAACAGAATTTAACAATAAATTATAAGAAATGCCTCCTTGAGTCATCAAGTGTGAGAAAATGAGAGTGGTAGTTACATAGTTTAGCTTTTTTTGTTTCTTTATTTATATGATTTTAATTAAATGAGTTTGCATCGATCACTTCATCTTTATCTGAAATAATTCATCATGTGTTCTTGAGCAAAATGTGATGAAAAACAATAAAAACTGATTAAAACAGCTGAATTAACTTAAGCATTAATGCCTATGAGAGCGATGGCTCAGCCAAAACTTTACATTCCGGACTTTAAAAGCAGCCCTAATGCATTTTTATGAATGCTGCCACTCAGCTTACAATGTCATTAGAGACCATGAATCATTGGGGAGTGGCAGCCGAGCTTAACCTATAACAGTCCCTTCTTTTAACGCCAAACCAAGTCGGCTGTGAGTGATTCTGGAGAACGGTGTTTAATGGTCTAAATGAAGCTGTAACCAAGCCTGTATTTATGTAATGAATGAGTCTGCTGGAGAACGCCCTCTCGACGCTCTTTGGATGTGTAGGAAACAGATCAGGCTTTCCAGCGTCCTTACATATAGGACCTTTGGTTAGGAATCGCTGAGGCCCGGCTCACACAGCAGGATGAAAACATGAGACACCACACACTAAAATCATGGAAACCAGTTTTGGTCCGACAGAGGTGTCTGGAAGCACGGTAAAAGGTACAAGCTACACACAAACTGATTTCACACACAAGCCTTTCCCGGTCAGACGGGAAATCTCCTGAGATCAAACGTGACTTTGGAGTAAACAAACATGGTGGAAGAGCATGCAGCGCACCTCCGTCACCTCACTTTCTGGTTGGCTACATGTCTCATTCAACAGGCATGTCCTCGAAAAGAAGTCAATTCAACACGTTCGAAAGCGAGCTTCTGACCCCCTAGAGCGCTCTTTACCCACTACACACGATAGGAAACAGATATATCGGCTAATATTTACCATGTCTGTATACTGCCATGTGAGGGTTGGCCCAGGGTTTAGGGGTTAAGTATCTTCTACCTTGTGACATTTAAATAAACCATTTGTTGTTATTTACATCGCTCGCTCATCTCTTTATGCTGCACCCTCCTTCATATTCCTACCAGAGCCACCTGGGGGGTTGTAACAGCGTCCTTAGAGCCGATTTAAAGTCAGGCACATCCCGGGCAGCCCAGTGCTGCTGCAGAATTCAATTCAAATGTATGTTTACGTTCCTGAATAAAATCTGCATAATAAATGCTCTTAAATTTGTTTTCAAATAGAATGTATTTTTATTTGACCAGTTTTTAATGTATAATACTTGTTCGGTTAATTGATTTGTTTGAATAACTTTGGTCAGATGTCTGATTTTTACACTTAGTGCACAAAATCAAGACTTAACAGTTGGTTTGATTCAGTGTTCAAAAACAGATTCAGCTTCAGACGTTTTGTGCATCAACTGATGTTATTAGTGACATCTTAGCAACAAAATAAGGTGGAAAATGCCCAGATATCTGGCATGAAGATTGGCAGCACATGTCGACTATTGGCTGACTTTAACCTCAACATATCAGTATTGGCAATAGAAAAAGCCCACATTGGTTACAGAAATCACCTGCATCCTTAAGACATTTGGAAGAGAGTGATCAGGTCAAAATTCAGCTCTATGATCCGGGCCAAACTGATCCATGACCTTGGTGAAGTTATCCCTAAAACGCAACTCAGACGACGCGGGTCGGCCTCAAGCAGCGTATTTAACCTTTGCTTTTGATTCTGAGACGGACAGTGAACCTTCAGTGAACTGAACATTTAGCAGCCCGGTTTGCTCCAGGGAATTTCAACACACAGACAGAAGTGCTCTGTAAATGCTCTGTGTGATTCGAAACAAGGATGTCAATCTGCAACACACACACACACACACACACACACACACACACACACACACACACACACACACACACACAGCTGAGACAGCAAGCTTTCGCTCTGGTCCAGCAGAGATCTCAAAAGCAGGACCCTCAGCTTCAGCTGCCCACGCTGACGTCGCTCAGAGGAGACAAATCTTTTGAGGCGACTGAAGAGATTTAGGAATCAAAAGAATCGGTTCTTTTAGAAAAGGGAACAGAAATCAGAGTACATCTGCAGCCTGGGCTGAAGAAAAAAAGATGAGCAGAGATAACTCAGAAAGCGAAGCAGCTTCTTTTTAAAAATCAACACAATGGCATTTCAGTTTAACTAATGAACTGGAGACCGAGTACGTGTTCTCAGAGCTGCTTTTGTGTGCAGTAATAATCCATTTCATATTGGTCACATTTGCATTCACACAACCAACAACCTGCCACAGCAGCTCCCTGCAGCTGTGGTGATCACAAAGCAAACATCAAAGGCTCCACAGCTCCTGCAGCTTTGGCGGGTGGGTGAGAGCAGCTCGTCTGGGTGTCGATGGCTGTGATGGAGCCAGAGACCATGTCTCTGGTGGGTGAGGATGTCAAACAGCACCGAGCAATCAGCCATGATTTCTAACATCGTTTTCTTGCAATAAGACCTTTAAAAGGGGTTCTGGCCTTTGAATTAATTTGGTTGATTAATCCTCAGTCAAAGCTTAAAACACGTTCTCCTTCTGAGAAGTCTGGATTAAAGTGTTAGAGTATGCAACATGATCTATTTTAATTTCTATTTTGGTTTCAAATGATCATAAAAACAATGTGACTGACAAAGTAATAGAAAAGTTATTTGTTTTTCTTCTGCTTTTCTTTTAATTCTTAAATGAGCACAATTATGAAGAATGAAGGCAAAACACACCGACTGTAAACAACGTGTCACCAAACAGACCCCGAGTATTTTCCTGTACAGTTCTGTTTCTAGGCCTTAACACAAATACACAAATAAATATTCACACTTCCTCCCTGCTAGAACATCCAGCTCCTGCTCATGTTTTATTCACGTTATAAATTAGGTTTAATTATCCTGTCTACAAGTGTTTTATTTCCACATGTTTGTGATATGTGCATCTCAAAGAAATGTTTATATATCTTTTTGTGTTTATTTTAGTTTTGTTTGAACCAGAAAACAACCAGGAAACATTAAAATGCAAAGACATGAAGTTAACCATTCAATCAGTCTAGTGTGCCTTGCTATGTTTGTTGGTGTGTTTTTCCCCAATTTTCTGTTATTATGATTTTTTAAGTATAATGGAGGAGCCCTGTGCTGTTCTCAGCCTTCACAGAAACTTTTCTACTGTGACTCATGAAAGGGACACAGCTAAAAGCTAAAGAAGACAAGTCTCATGCCGAAGTGTAATAACAGAACACACTAAAGCAAACAAACTCTGATGGTGTTCGATAATGTCAGGGTGTGTGTATGATGTTTCAAGTTCCTGAAATCTCGAATGATGACGAGTTTATTTTTAAAACTGCTAGAATAAAACTTTTTTATTAAAAAAAGTTTTTTAAAACTTCAAATAAAAGTCCAAGTCCTCAGTCCAGTTTTCTGACTTCATCTCAATGAAACGGGGTTTCAGGAGCATTTATAACAGCTCAAACTGGACATAAAGTCAAGCAGGTTAATGGACCTGACTCACAAGCAGGTTCATCCAGAGGGTCTGTGTCAGAGGGTTTTATGAGCATCAGCATCCTCCGATGGCGGTCTGGAGAGGTCACAGACTTTTCTTAGACCTGGCTTCTTTTGGAGAAGCAAGCCAGAAAATAAACCTTAGGAAAAATAAGGAAAAGGGTTTCTGTGATGGGACTAGAAGATGTTGTTGTTTTGGTCGAAGCCGCACAAAACGACAGTAACGAGACAAGAAGAACCGCTCTTCCTGGTCTCACTGCTGCTTTGCAAGATGGTTCAAGAGAGGAAGAGAAAAAAGCACTGACGCAGGTACAAGGTTAAATAAACACATATACTCATACTCAGCTATTACATGAGTTTAATTACTGTGGAAACAGCTGAAGCACATAAACACAAAGCAGAAATCCCAGAAGCACCGACCGCTCCAAAGTTTCACCACAGCAATCGAACATCAAGAGCGTTTGAATTCTCTGTATGTAGAAAATATGGCTGTAAAACCACAAAGTAAGTTAAGAAAAAAGTCCTCCTCCTGACGTTAGTGACAACCATGTCAACGCTAAAACCCTCATGACGGCTCCTTTAGTCAGACTGAGTCAGAGATGAGACGATGTTCCAACAAGAACCGGACAGATATCTTCTGGTTCTTGTTAATGTAGGACCTACAGCCGACACCAGATCACGTCAGTAAAGCTGTGAGAACATTTGTAAACTGTTGCAGTGAAAACACATTCAGCGGTGAGCCAGATGACCATGCGTGCCTAGAACAGAGAGGCAGTAGGATCATCTGTAGGACATGTTCTGTCAGAAAGACCTAAAACAGACCGTTTCCACCCGGACCGTTTTAGACGTGACACACTCCTAGCCTGATCCTTTATTTGTGTTCATTAATGGAAGCAACACTAAACATATGTTCATCTTTTCTCTAAGTTTGTGATTTGCTTCACGTTTGTGTTAGCTTCCAGGTTTAGGGACACATTAGCATGACTAGCACCAGTTAGCACAAGGCAGCTAATGCTAATCCAAATTTGCCGTTGCTTCAGCTCATGTTAAAACAAAGGGCCATATCTGTGATAAATATGAGTCAGACAAAACGGGTATTGACAGTTTTGGGCTGTGCAGGAATCAGACATGGAGCCCGGGTAGAGCAAGATTACATGAACGGATTAAATCTGTTCCCAGACATTAATTGGTCTAAATCAGCAAACCCTCATCTTGTGAGGGTTAATGTTTTAGTTGTTTACCTGCTTCAACACACCTGATTTAAATCAGCAGGTGATTAACAGAATTCTACAGAGCCTGATGAGCTGCTGAACATGTGATTAAGCCACTGAATCAAGTGACTTGAGCACGGAAACAACTAAAACATGCTGGAGTGGCTACCATCCCTCCAGGACCAGGATTGAGAAACCCTAGTAAATATTCAGTTATACACATTATTATTGTTGTTGTTATTTATTCATTTACAGCTGTTTTTCTTGGGGGAAGGGGGTGGTTACATACTTAGTAACTTTCAAAATATTAAAATAATCCAATTTTAATAGTTTTTGTTCGTCGTAGCACTTATTTCTAATCAATTCAGTCACAAATGGAAAAAACGGGATGCAAAAAGCAACTGATGTACAAACTACAGATTTAGGTTGACATTCAAAAAGTAAATCAGCATCAGCATTAAAGTTCAGTGAGAAATAGAAAGTAGGACAAATTAAATCTACTAATGCATGCAGCTATTTTAATGAACCTTTCTCGCTGACTTTTAAGTAACTTGGCATTTTTGTGACTTTGAGAATTTTTATCAGAGCCCACTGGATTCCAAACCATCAATGACTCGCTGTTTTGTTTTGTTGTTCTCTTCTGTCACTGCTATCCATTTGCATACTTGTTGGACTTTGTTTCACCAAACAAAGGAACCGGCATTAGCCTCTGAGGCGCAACGGTCTCGGTTTGGTAGGAGATGTGCATCGCCCTGAGTTCCCGGCACAAGCTGTGTTTTCTGGCTGCCTTTCACATGTCCTCTTCGGAGGATTAGAGTTCACTGAGGTAACACTATCTCCTCTTCAGGCAGAGAAACTCTGTGGGCCCAAGTCAAGGTCAGGCGTCAACCTAAACAAACTGGACTCAGAGGGAACAGCCTGCTTTCGTTAGCATGATTCCACACTCGTTGACAAGCAAAGTAAGACAACGTTTCAGGGGCCTTTACCAACTTCCTAAAAACACTAAATGTTTCCTCATAATTAAAAAAACAACAGAAAGAGTCGGGTGCAAAAGGAAACTGAACAAATATTTCTCCTCAACACTGCTGAGAAATCCATGTTTGTAGAGGAAACAGACCCACTCCTGAGAAAAGGAGCGTTGATGTCCACCTTGTCAGAGTCTCCAGCTTTACAGAGAAACCGTGTAGTAAGACGGGATCAGCTAATAATAATATGCATGCATTCTTCTGCAAAAGAGTTACTCAATAACAATGTTTATTAGTTTATTGCCAGGAAGTGAGACACACATCCGGCTCTTATCACAGTTTACATTTGTTTGTTTGTTGAAAGAGTTTCTAGACGCAAAAGCAACCCCTTCATTCAGCATTTTGGTAAACCAAACAGATGAATACTTCCTAGTTTTTGTATAAAATTTTACTTCCTTTTCCATCTTTAGTGCGAATTTCAGGGCAGTAACTAAACGGTGGTGGGATTATCACTTCTTATCTCACTGGAGCAACAAATGCACCAGAAAAATAAAATATTCCAGCAATATTAAGATCCTAATTAGGACATTTAGGTTTAAATTAGAAACTGCAGACTCAGAAGAGAGAAAATGCCAGAGGGGAAGTAAAGAGACGAACCAACAGAGAGAGATAATCCCAGTGTTCTGACTAAAGGTATATATTCTGTTGAGCCTGATGGTGCAACTTAGAAACAAGAACGATGACTAATGACATGCCATTATGAAAAAGGAGCATTGTTAAGGACAAAGAAGGGAAGACTGCTGCTCCGTCCAAGTCTGGTTCAAACATAGATCCAGTACTGTTGTTTTTTGGCTTCTCTGTGATTCTCTTACTTATAACATCAAGAGAAAGATCTCTTCTTTCAGTTTTACACAAATAAAATATCACACTCCTCCTCCTCACGAGATGCCAGACGGCTCATGATTTTCTAAAATAACTGCTGAAGTATTCCCAGGGATGAAAACGATGCATCTATCAGTACTTGATCTGAGGACCGTCCAAATCAGTTTTAGTAAAGGATTTACGGAGGATAAGAGTCTTATAGTTTAAGTCCTAACATTGAGACACGTGTCTTTGAGTATTGGCTAAATCCACTCAAAGAAGGAAAGAGAAGAGAGAGAGGGAAAAAATGAGTCAGGGATTAAAGCTGGGGACCAGCTGAGGTCAGAATGTTCTCTCAACAAGAATCTGGGTTATGAAACTGATCTTTAACGCGCCCCGGGGGCTCGCGGCGCCGCCAAACAGGAGTGGCTGGACTCGCACAACTAAGACGTTTTAAGCAAAACAAGACTGGCTGGGTAGCTTTCCCTGAAACTTTAAGACTTCACGTAAGACCTGATTTACGATTGGCTTTCAGAGCTGGTGAACATATAGGTGATGATGAAGATGGTTCTAAAATCGACCCAAAACGAACAGAAACCTCCAGGCAAGGCGGTGCCATGCATAAATCAATCAGCTGCGAACAGCTTGGGCAGTAATGATCAGCTCATTGACATAAAATCAGTCAGTTCTGTGTTTTCAAAGCTGAAACTTCAGATGCTGATTCATGCACCTCTAAGCTATCAGATGTGCCAACATGCTCAGGAACAAAAAATAAAAATATTTCACTTAGAAAAACCAATTCAACTGAAAATTATAGCTGAAGAAAAACTTTAGATCATCTAAGGCCCTAAGTCTTTTATTCAAGTTGACGTTGAAGTGTTTTCCTACAATTTGGGACGGCAGTAGCTCAGGAGCAGGTTGTCCAGTAATCGGAAGGTTGAAAGTTCGATCCCGACTCTGACCAGAGAATGGTGCTGTTGTGTCCTTGGGCAAGACAATCAACCCATCTTGCCTGCTGGTGTTGGTCGGAGGGACCGGTGGCGCCTGTGTTCAGCAAGCATCGCTTCTGTCAGTGCGCCCCAGGGCAGCTCAGGCTACATTGTAGATCATCACCACCAGCGTGTGAATGGGTGAATGACTGATTGTGTTGTTAAGCACCTTGGGGGGTTGTAGAACCCCAAGAAGGCACTATACAAACACAGGCCATTTACCATTTCTTTTTAAACCTGCGTCTGAGTGGACTACAGACAATCTGCAGGAAAACACAGAGACAGCACAAGGCCTGGGATTACCCATGGGTCAGTTTGTGGCATTTTTCTGTAGTTTATGACGTTAATAATGACAACTCATGACGAATTAATCAGCTTTACTAGAAAAATAGTTGTTAAAAGTGCTGTTTTATTTTGTAGCAGCAGCCGAACATTTACACCCAAAAAGAAGCAAAGACACCTTTAGTGTAAATATTAGGGATGTTAGAAAATATCAATATATCGTGATATTTTTCCAGCGATATTGTACCAATATTCAAAATCTGTGCATCAAAAATATCTATATCGCATCATATCGTGATATTTTTTTCTGCAATATTACATTGATATTCAAAAGCCGTGTATCTAATTTTTGTTTTTCATGAAAACATTTGTGTATTTTCTTTTCATTTGGTGCAATTCAAATGCCGGCTGCTAGTTGGCAGCAGTGTGCAGTGGCTTTTGTTTCCACCATTGAAATGTAAATCTCTCTATAATGGATCAGATACCTCATGTTAAACATGTTAAGTATCATCTTTGGTGTATTCTTACTGTGTCTTTTCAGCTCTGATGATGTTTTGCAGTCGGCAAACGAAACGTTAGCAAGATAAAGAGAAACCTTTCCTGTGTTTTAAAAAGAACCAAAAATGGAATGTTATCACTTTGGACTGTACTGAATATTCCTAAAATAAATTCAGTCTAAAAAAATTGCTAATATCGTCTGACTGAATGTATCGCAATATATGGTGATTTGTCGTATTGTCTCCCCTGTTTCGTGATGCGTATCGTATCGACGTCATCATTCATCCAATACACATCCCTAGTAAGTCTAAACGAGAAACAAAGTGAAAAGGTCAAGGATGAAAAGAAAACTTTGACTTAACCACTTGTAGCCGGACATTCTTTGGAATATTGTGCATCTCTTTGGAGAGCTTACCAACATCTTTTATTTGATCTTTGTTAGGATAAAATAACATTTCTAAAGATTTAAGACAAATAAAGCTTTGGCCAGCTCCCAAATATAAAGAATTTAGAAAAGATTCACGTAAACGACGTACAAATCTCTGATTAAATAAATTATCAACAATGCGGGCTGAAATCACCATCTGAATGTGTGATCTGTGCACATTCCTCATTTGTTTATGAGGTTGTTTTTCACTTATCTCCACTACTACTGAAGCAGAGGCACAGCGACCATATGCCGAGACATATGGCTAAGGAAGATTACATCAATTATTTCTTACCAGGACACTCAACTGGTTAATCAGAGTGATTTCTGTCCATACTGGTTTCATAGAATAACATAAAGGTTGACTAGTTAACATTAATCAGGTTTTCCTTATTTTGGGCCACACACATTAATGGCTACACAGCTAGAGCCAGAAGAAAGCTACAGTTTCTTTCCAGCAATAAAAAGTACAGAATATGCTTCACACATTCATTATTCAGCAAATGATTGTTGTTAAAGGGTCAGAAATAACAATTATGATGCTTTAAAGTGTTGCAGTTTGGCAGCGGTGTCAGCCAGAACCAGAGAACGCTAAACAATCATTGCCCTGCAGGATTAAAATCGTCCTTCAGAAAACTTGACAAAGCATGCTTGTGCAGCGCCGTCTCGACTAGACACCATTCACGACTCCACTGTGCAGAAGCTGCCTACAGATACGTAATATCTACAGGAGCTGTAAATCAGTAAAGACTTTATCACACCATAAAGGAATCCTGCAGGAAGCAATCTCCATTACAGGCTGGCAGGCCCTCAGGATGACTTTGTACAGGGGGACACAGCTCTGACCGGCCGAGCTGCAGAATATATACTTCTACACACATTTAATCATGGCTGCCCCACGTAACTTGTGTTCGAGTGCATCCTCTGAAATTAATGTGATGTGTTTGTAAGCTGCAATACTCAAGAAACCAGTAGAGGGAGTTGACAACATGAGCAGGTCTTACGTAGTAGCTATGACACCACTGCCATCGTTTTGTCTGTCATCATCTTAAAAATAACCAGCTGCTGATGTCTTCTATTGTTGCCAGGGTTTGTTTGTAACCTACAAATCCAACACTCTATCCAGTCTGAGTTCTGTACTGCGCTGCGTAGCAGAGTCCTCCAGTACTACGTGCAGTGCAGCAGCAACAATGTGAACAAGTGCTGCTTGTGTCAACCATTGACATATAAATATTGGACAATGGGTTTCCATAGACTCCAATAACACATTTTTGAAGATAAATGGGAGGTAGCCACCACCGCCATTTTGACCGTGTCACAGGTTCCGTCAAGCCCAGACAATTCCACAAAAGGGAAGAGAGGTGGAGCTGAGGGTGGGGCTGTAAGGCTGGGATCAACTGATGACACCCGGTCGAACTAGCTACAAGCTAACCTGAAGCTAACCCAAAGTTAACGCGGAGGTGGGAGCTAAGCTAACGGAAGTAGCAACCTAGCAACAACCGGAGTTAACTGTGCACAACACCAGAGCTTCTGATTCTGAGATACGCCGGGCTGACCGCTGGGTAAAACCGGGTGGAACACAGAGGTCTCCCGAGAGCTCCACAAGGTCAGAAAAATATCATTCATTCCACCTTTGAAGGTGATGCAACAAGTTCCCTAAACGCCTACCAAAAGTAACAACATAAATGTTACAACAGACCATGTATGTTTCTAAATATCTCTATTATTTGTTGAAGGGGGGGTGGGGGGTGTCATGTTTGTGTACCTGTATCAGTAAGTTTTATGGTTGAACAGCAGGTTGATTTGTATGTTTTGTTGCCTTGACTGGGTTGCCAGTAAAGGTGCTGACAAAAATAAATTCAAGTCTGAATCTGGATTCTTATTTATAAAGGTTCAGAATCGATTCCAATAACTCAAATATTTGGCATGTTACAGGTTTGAGACGCACTTTTTTGATCTTTTTTAGGAGAGTCAGTACTCCGTTTACTTTTGTGGTCCCATAAATTGAGATGATTTATGTTTGAATCTGCTGATAAGAGGGCACTTGAATGTAATTTTTTTTCCATACTCAGAAATCTGAGATATTCTCATATTTATTTTCTAAGTTGATAAATGAGTACTCAGCATTACTCATGTAACTTGTTTCTACACATACTTGAAAAGCATTTGACCGTATTACTTCCAAAGCTACTGTTAGGCAACTACAGATTTGTTATATTTTACAAGGTAAGCAAAAATAAATGTTGCCTTTTGGTCAAAAAATTGCTTCTGTTTACAGTTTTAGAATCACTTTATTTTACATTGTAAATTTGCATTTTTGGAGCATGACCAGTTCAAAGGGACATTATGGAAGTTTGACAGCCAAAACGTGTAGAAATAATAAATTTTTTCTTCATACATTCTCCTGCAATGCCCTGGTCCTGTAGAATGAGCCCTGGCATTTTTACTGTGATTGCCTGTTTTTCTGTAAAATCACAGCAAAAGAGAGATGCTCGGGTCGAGCAGGCTGCTTCATGCGCGTTCACGCTCAGGCATAGCCCGTAGCATTTGCTATCCGTAGCTTTAGCAGCAGAGAGAGAGGTAGTGCCAACTCAGCGACTTTGTCACTGGTCCTAACGCCTAGTGATTAACCTAGCTGCATTTCTGAGGACCCTTAGCTACTTTCTTCCAGATTTTTCCTGCAAATTAGCAACAAAATAGCCATTTTCGCTCCGAACCGTTCTTTGAACATTGTTTCAACTGTCATCAAGGAAATAAATGTTACAGATACAATAGATGACACTGGCGCTTTAGCTCACCTAGTTAGATGTCGGACTCTCGTGCAGAAAATCCAGGTTCGATTCTGGATGTGAACATAAATTATTTAGAATTTATTTTTTTTACATTAATGGTATTTTTTTTTTACACTAAGATGCCCAAATTTTTATTTGAAACTCGCCGAACGGCATTGAATTCACAGATAAATATGTGGGTTCAACTTTCATTTTGGAACAATTTTTCAAGCAAGGTAAGGGAATGATCTGAGCATGCAGGAGGACTGACCCATCTTAAACCTTTGTCAGCTGTGCTGAAGAGAAAGGTACAGAACCAAATTATTTAATTCATTAGCTGCGCGTTCTCCTGTCCTCCGGGCCACCCACCCACCCACCCACACACACACACACACACACACACGGGACTGTCTCAGCTGTTATTTTCATTAAGGAGTGTGCACGTACAGCATGCGCGCCTCGTGCACGAGCCTACTATTGAAGCTGCCGTTACTCTTTTGGCCTGAGGGGACAATCGCGAGCATAAAAATTCAAAACTCCATAAAGTCCCTTTAAAGTCAAATAAAAATGTCCCATAGCTTTAACTAACTTGTACAACATAGTTAATCCTGAAGGTGACACTCTGTTAATACTGATTGTGAATCGATTTAAATTGAGAATCGAGAATCAATTCTGAATCGAATCGACACCCCAAGAATCGGAATCGAATCAAATCGTGAGTCGTTTTCAGATTCACATCCCTAGTTGCCAGACTGCATAATTTGGTAGAATTTGTGTGACATTAGAAATCTAAAGCCAAAACCGACTGAGCACTCACCAGCTTCTGAATAATGTGAAAAATCCTAATGAGTCACACAACTGTGATCTCTAGAGGCAGCATCATTAACACACACACACACACACACACACACACACACACACGTGCGCGCAAGTATTAGATTTCTGTTTATCCGTCTTTCACGTTGGCAACGTCACAAAGGACAGCTCCCTGACAAGCCACGAGGGAGTTTTCTGCCTCCCACGCATTTCATTTTAAAAAGAAAAATAGGCCTTTCATACCCAAGAATACTGCTGATGTTTTAAACAATTTCTATCTGTGAAAAATGGAAACTAGCTGGATGTTGTGACCAGGCAGGGTGTCATTACATCAACCCAGCAGGGTGGGATTAAACAGAAAGCATGCAGGAATTAGGCCCAAAAGCAAAACTAATGAGATTGAATTTAATATCGACATGCAGCAATAAATAATACAGACATGACTGATCAACAATAATAAATAATCGTATAACAAATCAACAGTGACAGTGGAAGAAAAGGAGAGAAATTGCAAAACTGCCATTGCAAAAATACATCAATTGTGCCACATGCAAAGGAAAAGGTCCACTTGGGGGGACATTCCTAATGACACAGCAGGCCAAGACAAGTTTATTCACAACACCCAGACTCTGTTAAGTCTGCAATTAGATTGCAACAGCGAAGAAAAGTGGAAGACGAAGAGCTCCTTGATAACAGGCGAAAGAAAAACGGGAACTTCTGATTAATGTTTGACATGTGTGCAGAATGGTTTACAGGACTGGCTTCTGTGTGGTTGAATGTCAAAGGCAGAGGCAGGGTGGGATGCTTGGCCACAGATAACAGAGGGTCAGGGCTGGATGATCGATCAATTTTTGACCAGAAGGATGCTGCTGATTAAGCATCACTCCCCAGGGGAGGCAAAGAGGGGACCAAAACAAAGCATCAGCGTGGCATCCTGCTGCCAGCTCCTCGGCTGCCTTTAGAAGGCATGGAAAGATGGGGAAGCCCCAGGCTTTGTGAACTTGCATTTAAAAGCCCACACTGCTCTTCCGTTTGGCTGACACGTAAAAAAACACACACCTGTCATGGATTAACCAAACCCATCATTTGACCTCATAACAAGTCAGGAATCTGTAATCCTGAAAGAATGTGCAACCCCACCTTCATGCAGCCTCCTGTTTCTCGCACATTATGTATTGCCTAGCAACAGTGCGTTGCTAGGACTGCGCAGGCTTTGCCACGGAGGCGACCACACATTTCTCTCTGGTCTGGATCAGAGGACTGCAGCTCCCCAGCAGAGTGCCTGTTTCACATTTCAAACCCAAACAAACTGATCTGGGGTTTACGCACAGCTCCCCAAACTTCGCTAGTCTCGCGCACGCGAGCTCTGGTGCTACACTTTTCCCACATATTCAGATTAAGTGTCAAGTTCTGGGGCAGAAAGGTAACCTGACACACACACGAGTGTAGCCGACACCTGTACCGAGCGTGCATGGATAAGTTATAAAGCAGGGCTAGGACAAAACACCGGTTAGCAACACAATTAGCACCAGCTAACACCAACACGCACGGTGAGCAGCACTTACTTTTATGTTTGCCCGAACCCCAGGACTGCGTCGCGATACTGGGGCTCCGTATAATTGCCCTCCCGGCGGATTTCAAAGCGTCCATGTCCGTAAACCCAAAAACAGAAGTGGGGCGAAGAGCCCGACGAGCGCGCGTCCGTCTCCGTCGACTCTCTCCCTTCTCTCGGTTTAAAACAGCCCTCTCTCTCCCGAGAAAACTTTTTAAATCGTCTCTTTTCTTCTCCTCAGCGCTCAGCTCGGTTTCAGTCGATGGTGGATTATCATGCTCGTCCTCTGGGCGGTGTTATGTATGTAAATTGGCCGGATGGCGCGTGCGTTACGCCCGTTGTGGTGTCACGCGAGCGGCGCGGCAGGGCGACAGGTCGCGCGAGCGGCAAGAAGGCGCTGCTCCGACGCGCGGCGTGACTGCCCTTCCAGCTGTTCCGCTCAATCTATAACGCTGCTGCTCGCTTTTATTGAGAAGTCTTCCGTTTGTTTCCTGAGCTCCCACTGACGCGCGAAGACACGTCACGGACTCGTCTCACCTCAGCAAGTGGATTAACGAGTCGGGCCGGGCAGACTGGGTCACATCACTGTGGCATGTAGTCAGACAACCAACCACTGCAATAAATGGATTTGTTGTAGTAAAATCTCTCAATCAAATATATTAAAATCACTGGGTATTGAAGAGCTTATTCCACTAATAATTATAATTCACTGTTTGGTGCAAATTGATTAAATAATTTTTCAAGAATAGAATGAAAATATCTGTTTATTAGCTAATTTTCACAAATGTGAAATAATGCCAAGACGAGGGAACAATTAAAAACTGTAATCTGATTACATTTAAAACAGATGTACGCAGGGGTGATTCTAGGAGGGGGCTAGCGCCAACTTGACAGCAAGCTTGGACCCCCCTGCTGAGGGCGGAGCCAAAGCATTAATAATTACTGATTTGTATGAACAAATATTTTCAGGTTGTCATAATAAATAAATTAGATAAAACACTTTTTTAAATAGTTGTATTTTCAAACTGAAAATCTGTTGTAATTATTGAAAAACTTGTAAATAGAAATGTTGAAATAATAATTGTAGTTTTCTCACTATTGTGCTTCTCTAACAGAGCAGATGGCCTCGGCCTGTAAGAATCTCCCCCGATATCATACATTTTCCAATTAGATCATAATTGTTAACCATTACAAACACGGGAGGGCAAAGCTCAACAAAGCTCAACTTCCCTTACCATAAAACATGAGGACTTTTTTTATTTGTAATTAGAAATTAAAATTTAATGGTTAAGAAACTAAAACATGTCCACCCTCACTCATATTTAGTAATGAGATTTAGAATGAAACCAAATGGCATCCCCATGTGTCAGACTGAGACTATTACATCATTATAAAGCACTCAGGAGAATGGCTCGTAAAGGATCCCAGATGAGAAGCTTGGAGACGGGAGTTCAGGAGCCTAACACTCCCCTGAGGATGAATTAGCCAACATCACAGCCATCTTTAATCAGAGGCTGGATAAATGGTGGTTGATTACAGCATTAGTGTTGCACTAACTACCCCTTTGTGCTCAGACAGGTGCATTCCTTCTAAACGGCTGTTTTTAAATTATTTAAACAAATCACACCTTGACTTGCAGCAGCAGGTGGTTTGTGAACAGCTTAGCCAATATTAACTCTACTTTGAAGCTGAGCGAAGCCAGAATACATATTTTTGCACATTCCCGAAAACAAGTATGAGCCTTGAAAATATTCCAGTGGAGCAGCAAACCCAATGCAACGTTAAAAAAAATCTTTTAAATCAATTTTATTGGCAAAAATGTGCAGGAGAAAACCTCGCACTCGAGTTTTTGTTGCAGCTAGAAGTTATAATCTGCTCATTTTGCACGCTTGAGTGTGTGGAGTCAGGTTTCTACTGAGAAAATGATGAAAACTGAGTGGAAACCAAATTTATGCTAAACGTGATTATTGCAGAGAAATTAAGGGAAGAGGTTCGCCCTCATTTTTCTCACTGCGCCGGTTAAACCAAGAGTTTCTTTCATGCATTACAACACAGCATTCCTCAGAGAAGGATTTTACTTTCATCTTCTCAAGATAGAAGAATTTTCCCTCAGATCAGACCTGCTAACCCATGATTTGTTTGTTGTTTGATCTCAAACTGAATCAGCTTCATGACGGCATTCATCCACGTAGAACTGAGGAAGACAAGTCATTTTACTCCTTATTTTGTCGAAGATTAAATTAAATTTATTAATTTATGAAGAATTTGTGTTTTTTTTACAATTAACTGGTGAATAGTTGATCTTTCCACTGTTTTGTGGGGGGTAGGCACTGCCCCCTAGTGGAAAAAGACGACATTGCATTTAGAGGCAGATTTTTGTTTTTAAACTAGATCAAGTTTTTAAATCATACAAAAAGGCGTATTTATTAATGTTTAGTGAAGGAATGTAACCCAAAAGAATAAATTGTGACACAAATTAGCTCATAGGCTTAACTGCGCAGGGATGTGGGAGAAATCGATTCCAGCAGTGGTCAAAAGAGCAGCTTTATACCAAATAAAACTTTAGAGCTGAAACTCTTACAGGACATTTTAAAGTTTCATCATTTATGATAAAAATCTACAGAGAATTAGGCCTGCTGGGAAAAAAACGTTCTCTCAGATTTGTGAGAATAATGTAAGAATTCAATAACGTCGGAGGCTTAAAGTCAAGTTTTAAAATTAAAGTCCCAAATATTTACTTATTCCTCTTCCGTTAGAGTTCAGTTTTAAAATAGAAAAAAAAACGTTTGCAGTGCAGATTACTTCCACATACTATGGGATTGCCCTCTAATCAAACAGTACAGGACAGATATTCACATGGCACTGCAGGCCATGCTTGACTGTGTATTCCCACTGGAAATGAAAATGATGTATTTTGGTTGTATGGCACAAGACTGGACAACAAAAGACGAGGATTTAATTAATATTTTACTGATTTCTAGTGGGAAAACTTTGACTAGGAAATGGAGGACACCGGCGAAGCCTATTTAACAGAATGGATGGATATAACAATGGATATTAATACAATGGAAAGACTGACTGCTGTTGTAAATCATTATCTTGATAGATTTGATTCATGCTGGGCAAAATGGATTAGTTATATAACACAGGGTATCTGAAGGTTGAAGGGAGCCAAATTTAAGACTTTTTAAGACCTTTTTTAAGGCCACTTAGACCAAATTTAAGCAACTTTTAAAATTTTAATTTAAGCTATAATTTCCAGCTATTGCCTGGAACCGGTGTCAACCACGTCGCGAACGTGGGATTAGCCATCCAGTTACCATTAAACTTGCACTTCCCCATGGCGCAAGCTCCCACTAGCTTAACCAGCTAATGTGCTCATCTAAAAAGAGCCCCCTTTCACAACTAACTGAATGTGTACGGTTCCGCTTACGCCAACATCATACACAAAAAATGCTGAACACCAACTAGAAATTCACAAAATTTTTATAGAAATAAAAGAATCTTGTTTATTGGGTCTTTAGTAATGTAAGACCTTTGGAAACTGTATTTAAGGATTATTTGTCATTTTTAAGGATTTTTAAGGCCTTAAATTTGGAAAAGCTTATTTAAGACTTTTTACGGACCCGCGGATACCCTGATGACAGTCCGGAAGCCCGATGCTTTTTTATAATGATTGGTGAATAGATTTCAGTCTCCCCTGATGATTCTGTTCCCCTTTTTTTCTTTTTTTTAATTTTACTTTTTTCTTTTTCCCTTTTCTTTCTTTCTCTTTTTTCCACATTGATGTTAAGTACTGATAGCTCATAAGTGTTAAGCAATATGCACATACTAAGTTTTTGTATGTATATGCAAAGTATTCATCAATGGTATGTTAAAATAAAAATCCATCCATCCATTTTCTGAACCCGCTTGTCCACGTAGGGTCGCGGGGGGGCTGGTGCCTATCTCCAGCTGTCAACGGGCAATCAGGCGGGGTACACCCTGGACAGAGAGCCAGTCCATCGCAGGGCAACATAGAGACACACAGGACAAACAATCATGCACACACACACACCTAAGGACAATTTAGACAGACCAATTAACCTAACAGTCATGTTTTTGGACTGTGGGAAGAAGCCGGAGTACCGGGAGAGAACCCACGCATGCACAGGGAGAACACGCAAACTCCATGCAGAAAGATCCCAGGCTGGGAAGCGAACCCAGGACCTTCTTGCTGCAAGGCAACAGCTCTGACCACTGTGCCACTGCGCAGCCTAAAATAAAATAAAACGTTGGCGTGTGGAGTATGGATGTTTTTGTGATGTTCATATTTGTGGAGAATTATGCAAAATTGGTACTTTTAGTGTCACTCTGTTGTGAAAATGTAACGCAACTATTCCATGGAAACCTGAAACACGGCCTAAACCTGCATTACATCTATGTTTATATGTATGAGTGAAGTTTTATATTTTAGTTAAAGTTAATAGAATGAAAATATCTGTTTATTAGCTAATTTTCACAAATGTGAAACAATGCCAAGATGAGGGAACAATTAAAAACTGTAATCTGATTAAATTTAAAACAGATGTACGCAGGGGTGATTCTAGGAGGGGGCTAGCGCCAACTTGACAGCAAGCTTGGGCCCCCTTGCTGAGGGCAGAGCCAAAGCATTAATAATTACTGATTTTTATGACCAAATATTTTCAGGTTGTCATAATAAAATTAGATAACACATTTTTTTAAATAGTTGTATTTTTAAACTAATTGAAAATCTGTTGTAATTATTGAAAAACTTGTAAATAGAAATCTATCATATTAGTGGAGAATTAAGCAAAATTGGTCATTTTAGTGTCACTCTGTTGTGGAAATGCAACGCAACTATTCCATGGAAACCTGAAACACTGCTAAACCTGCTTTTTATTACATCTATGTTTATATGAGTGAAGTTTTATATTTTAAAGTTGTTGAGTTCAAAGAGCCGCAGGCTGCAGACCCCTGAGCTACAGGGACACCTGAAGAAGAAAACAAGGCAACACGGGGTGATGAACGAAGCATAATCCTAAAGATAAAAAATAGCAACAAACAGGAAAATAAGTTTGCAAGAAAAAAAATTTATTTCTTGTAAACCTCACAGAGTGAGAGCGCCGCCGAGGTCAGACCTGGGAGAAACCGGAACAGTGACTGTGGGCGTAGAAAACAAAAAACATCTGTTCACCAATCAGCCGACCAAACTGTAAATTTTACCACAGATTTCCAAGAAGCCAACGACAGCGATCCGAGTGGAAACAGAAAAGAGAAGAAATGAAAGCGTTTCCGCATACAGTAGGTGAAACCGTACGCTGCACGACAACGAGCGTTTCAGCCGACGGTGAAGCCACGTGACGCTCGAGCAGATCGACGACGTCACCAGAAACAGGGTTACGACTGCCATCGGAGCCTCCGTGTGACTTCCTGCTCCCTCGCCTGAACGGTCCGACATTAAAACAGGAGACCAAACCTCTGCCTGCTCACCTTCCACCAGCTGAGTCTACCATCAACTCAAAGGTACATTCTTCAACGCGTTACTAAAGGAACAGTCTTGGCACGCCAAATTCAGGTGCACATTAATTAAATTACCTGGGAAAACATGGAATTCCTTATAGTTTAGCTATTAACCGTAAACCTGCTGATCCAAACGAGTTTAAAAGCAGCTCCTGATCCGTTTTAGATGGTAGTTACTGGATTTAACGATCTCCGATATTTAACAGGAAGGTTTTCTTGTTTAATGTGGATTTCATTAGCGAGGAAGGGGTTTGTGCCTCTTCATCATGCGGAGAGGAATCTTTAGTCTTTCCGGCTCATCGAGAATTTCGCGACGACGTGGGAAGCTGCGGGCGGCGTCTCGTGTCCTCACTTAAACACGAACGCCTCTTCTTCTCCCATCAGCTCAAAAACCGTCAGAAAACACAACAAAGTTTTGTTTTGGGGAACGAAAACTAAAGATTTAACTTAATTATCAAATATTTCCGAGTTTATTGTGAACGTAAATAACCACAAAAACGGCTTTAAAACCAGTAACCACCACAGGCTGGAGCAGACGCTCTGAAGTAACTCGATCACGACGGGGGAAGTCGGTGCCGTCTGCACTACATTCCTCTGGTTGTACGAGCGTGACGGGCTGAATCCGGAGTCTTCCAAATTCACGGGGATGCCGTTACGTTGGGTTATTTTACAGTTCATAAAGAGAATAGTCAAATTTAAAGAAACGCAGCAGCTTCTCTTGAAGAGATGAAGACACGCGCCCAAATCTGTGAGGTTTCACTAAAATAAAGAAAAACCTGGGGCCTCTTCACCGACGGGGGATGTCTGTAAGTTTTTTGTCTTTTGTTTTAACTACAACAAACACAATCACATAATACAACATCCTTCTGAACTGGCGAAAGAGAACAGAAAGAGTTCTCCGCCGCGACAAGCCGGGGCCTGCAGGAGGAGTAAAAATGTAGAGAATGAAAGGAGAAGAGGGGCAGAAAAACAAACGAGTGTTCACTTCTTCAGAGGCTGGTAAACAGAAGCGTTGGGGTCCAAGCCGGAGGCGTTGGTGTCCATGAACTTTGAGGAGTAGTGAGGGGCCACAGGGGTCATGCTGCTGGTGTCGGCTGTGTAAGAGATGCTGGGCATGACGGCCATCACTTCTGCTATCTTCTGCTTCAAGTCTTTGATCTCTTGGTCCTTCTGCAGGGTCTGACCTGAAAGCAGACAAGCGTGTCAGATCCGGTGAAGGCGTCAGGCTGGACTGCGAGTGTCGGGCTAACCTTGTGCGATCTCCAGCTGCCTCTTGGCATCGCCGAGTGCAGAGAAAAGGTCCAGTTTGATCCTGGTCTCTGCACTCAGGCTGTTTTCCAGGTGCTGGGTCTTGTCCTGCATCGCCGACAGCGCCGACATCAACACCTCTGTGTCTTTTTCATTTTCCTTGTATTTATGAAGCTCCTGCAGAAAAACCAGGTCGGGTATCAGAGCAGTAGAGTAGCATCTGCTGTTTACAGCTAAGTGTTGTTCACTAGATGATTTTTGAGACATTTGTGAAAATAAATGTGTGAAAAGTGCAGCCTGAGCAACCTTAGAGAAGGTTTAGTTCTGTTGGCTGGCTGGAGAGGCGATGCTTCCTGCTGTACTCATGGAAGTAGGGGGAGGGGCTAAAGGTGTAGTACATCTTTCCACCTCTAGATGGTGCCGCCCGATACAAATCTCCAGATTTCTGCTTTAAACATCTGGTACCAACCAGGCCCCCACAATGCGGCTCAAAAATTGAAGCAATCCCGGAAGTACCAAAAATTGCAGTTCCACCCTCATCCACTGGGGGCTGGTGTCAGAAACGAGCAAATCCTCATTGACTCCCATGTTAAAAATACCAATTTCACAGCAGAAATAAACATGTTTACAGCCTGGTACCAAAACATGTTTTTGGTTTAAATGATCTAGTTTACACTCATGACAACTCTGAGGGGGGTGAATTTTTTTCTCACTCTTCTGTTTAAGTGTATTAAAAGCCTAAAATTCTGTGTAATTAATGAGCATCCGACCCACGTGACTGCAGAGCTAGCTCCGGGGAAAGGCCTCAGTAGAGCCTCGGTCTGGCCTGGATACTGTTCCGGGATTTTGAGTCTCTGTGTGTGTTCTTGTTTGGATATTATTTGTGCAATTGTCGGACAAAATGACTTGCTGTGGCATTAATTGCACTAATAGAGCGTCCAAGGAGTCTCCACTTCATTTTTTTCAGTAAGTAAAATTATATTCATGTATTTTAGGTCACTGCCGAGCTGAGCTTAGATTTTAACATGTACTGTTTAACCATGAAATTTAAATGTAATAGGGTAAAACCCAGTGCATTTAACATAATGCTGCACTTTAGAAAATGGGTTGAAATATAACATGTTGGTGGAGCTGGGTTCCGACTATCGGCTTGTGGAGCTCTCGGGAGACCGATGTTTTCCACCCGGTTTTACCCAGCGGTCAGCCCGGCGTATCTCTGACTCAGAAGCTCTGGTGTTGTGCACAGTTAACTCCGGTTGCTGCTAGGTTGCCACCTCTGTTAGCTTAGCTCCCACCTCCGCGTTAGCTTTGGGTTAGCTTGTAGCTAGTTCGACCGTGTGTCGTCAGTTGATCCCAGCCTCACAGCTCCACCTCTCTTCCCTTTTGTGGAATTGTCTGGGCTTGACTTAACCTGTGACACGGTCAAAATGGCGGTGGTGGCCACCTCCTATTTGGCCTCAAAAACGTGTTTTTGGAGACTATGGAAACCCATTGTTCAATATTTATATGTCGATGGTTACAACACTAACCTGAACTTTTAACTCCAGCTCTCGTATCTGATCCTCCTTCACTTTGATGTCCACAGTAAATTTTTTACACTCCGACTCCAGCTCTGTGATTCTCCGTCTGAGCGTGTCTGTGCACTCCCCTCTGGAAAACAAAGAAATAAGTGAGATTCTATCAGAGATATTTGGGAGTATCAGCTGAGCAGGTTAGTCACCACACCTGGACGCCGCTGCTAGCGCCACCGCTCTGGCTGCGGTCGCCTCCTCCAGCTTCTTTCGCTTCCTTTCTTCTGCGAGCTGCTTCTCTGCGTTCGCTCGAGCATCCTGCTCTGCTTTGAGCCTCTTCTCCAGCTGGCCCACGGCCTGCTTGTCTTTTTGTTTCGCCTGCACAGCGTTATGGAGCCTTGCACATTGGCACACAATACATTAGACGGTGTGCGGCACAAACAAAACCGCGTCAGAGCCCCTAATTGCAAGCTTGCGTCGCCTCCACAACTCACTTGTTCTGCAGCAGCTCGTTTTCCTGGCGCAGCTGACCCAGCTCGGTGCGTATGGAGCGCTCGGCGCTGCCCAGCGAGCCGATCTGGCTGCGCAGGTCCTGCTCCACCTGCCGGCTGGCCTGCAGGTCTGCCTTCAACTTTTTAATGTCCTGCTCCAATCTGCATGAAGACATAAACAAGAGGAGATGAAGGACGTCCACCAAAGAACTAAACGGCAGCGCCGTTCTGCGAGCTTCTTACCTAACAAGTGCTTCTGGCTTTTTCAGCTCGTTGTTGGGGATGCAGTTGTCTGTTGGATCCTTGTGGGAACCCCCTGATGTCCCCTTCCCCACCGGTAACTTGTGCTTTTTATCGTTTTTCCCCGTTGAAGACGGCTGCGCCGAGGAGGGCACGGAGCCGTTGGTGGCGCTGTAACCGCGCGGTGAGGAGTTCACCGTCGTGGCGTTGCAGCTAAGATTTTTGCAATTTCTGGAGGATGACGACGACGAGGAAGAACTGGAGGAGTTGATGTCCTCTTTGTGCAACAGGTTCTCTGTGCTCCCCAGCTCTGTGGTCAGTCTCTTGTTGTTCAGATGGTTCTCCATATACTCCATCTCCTGGATTTTACAGTCCACTGACGACGGCAGAATGCTGTTGTGTTGCTTTTTATTCTCACCACCATTTCTTCCTTCTTTCCCTTTTTCTTTATACTCCAGCTCTGGCAATGTCACAGCTGTCTTTTTATTGGCTGGGGCGCCATTTTGTGTCACCGGAGGTGCGTCTATTTCAGATAATCCTTTAGCTGCTGCTGCATGGAGAAAGAGCAGGAGAACCATGGAAATATTAAGTCTTTAATCAAAGCCTGGTGCGCACCTGCAACCACAAACTTTGTATAAAGTAGAGCGTAGATGCACGTGCTGGAAACGCGTTCAGATAACACCCAGGGAGGTTCCCATCACATTTATTTGCCGATCCGAGTCCTTTGAGTCCCGATCCGATACTTCGTTAAATAAAGGATAAAAGAGAAACCATTCAAGTTGCCCTTTAAGTTTTTATTATTATTTACATTTTTCTTTCTTTTTGGATTTGTCATTTCTTCCTTTTATCTGCCAAAAGGCCTCCCTCATTCAGCAGGAATATTGATAAGAAGGGTGTTAATACAACAAACATATTTAAAAAGGTTCCTCGTTGCTCACATTTCTACGCGCTTACGTGGCGTAAAAAGGGATTCCTCCATTTTCCCGTGACGTGTCTTACCTGAGAGCTGCGTGTGTAAAATACTGAAGACAATGAAACTCATACCGTGGCTCCAGAAGACCGCAAAACCCAACTTTGGCAGCCGCAGACTCTCATCCGGTGTGATTATGTTTATTTATTTAACAGACGCTTTTATCAAAAGCGGCTTAAAGTTTATAACCTACAGGGCATGTTGTGATCTGTGGGGGAAACCGGAGTACCCGGAGGAAACCCACGCATGCACGGGGAGAACACGCAACTCCACGCAGAAAGGCCGCAGCCGAGTTTCGAACCTGCAACCTTCGTGCTGCGAGGCAACAGTGCTGAGACCATTTTACAACCCTTTTCTCTTAAACACATCTTTCAGTGTCGGCTGGCTCCACGTTTTTGTCCGAGTTCCTGCAGCGACGCTAAACACCCAGTATGCACACATTACACGTGTCTGTTGCACTGCTTTTGCTGTCCGGTTTAAATATGTCCAACCTGCAGATATTTTTGTTCTCCTGAGGTAACACGTTAGCTCTGTGTTGGCCTGCTAGCTAACAGCTACACGTTAGGGTGTCTGAATTCTCCAGCTGCTGTAGATTTTGTGACATTACGGTGTTGTTGTCGTCTATACAACGATGACTACTGACGGAATGGAGTTTGTTGAATTAAAACTAAGCTTTTGTTTCCATTCATCCATTTTCAGCCTCTTACCCAGGGCCGGGTCGCGGGGGCAGTAGCCTAAGCAGAGAGGTCCAGACTTCCCTCTCCCCAGCCACTTGGGCCAGCTCCTCCGGGGGAATCCCAAGGCGTTCCCTGGCCAGGTGAGAGACATAATCCCTCCACCGTGTCCTGGGTCTCCCTTTAGGTCTCCTCCCGGTTGGACGTGCCTGGAAAACCTCACCAGGGAGGCGTCCAGGAGGCATCCTGACCAGATGCCCGAGCCACCTCAACTGGCTCCTCTCGATGTGGAGGAGCAGCGGGTCTACTCCGAGCCCCTGCCGGATGACCGAGCTTCTCACCCTATCTCTTAGGGAGAGCCCAGCCACTCTTCGGAGAAAACTCATTTCGGCCGCTTGTATCCGCGATCTCGTTCTTTCGGTCACTACCCAAAGCTCATGACCATAGGTGAGGGTAGGAACGTAGATCGACCGGTAAATCGAGAGCTTCGCCTTCTGACTCAGCTCTCTCTTCACCACGACAGACCGGTACAACGCCCGCATCACTGCAGATGCAGCACCAATCCGCCTATCGATCTCACGCTCCAGTTTTCCCTCACTCGTGAACAAGACCCTGAGATACTTAAACTCCTCCACTTGGGGCAGGACCTCATCCCTGACCCGGAGAAGGCATTCTACCCTTTTCCGACTCCAGAACATGGTCACGGATTTAGAGGAGCTGATTCTCATCCCAGCTGCTTCACACTCGGCTGCGAACCGCTCCAATGAGAGCCGGAGATCACGTTCTGATGAAGCCAACAGGACCACATCATCTGCAAAAGCAGAGGCTCAATCCTTAGGCCACCAAAACTGATCCCCTCAACACCTTGGCGGCTCCTAGAAATCCTGTCCATAAAAGTTCTGAACAGAATCGGTGACAAAGTGCAGCCTTGGCAGAGTCCAACTTTCACTGAAAACGAGCCCAACTTACTGCTGGCAATGTGGACCAATCTCTGACACCAGTCCTACGGGGACGTAACAGCCAGTATCAGAGGGCCTGGTACCTCATTCTCCTGGAGTACCCCTCATAGAGCCCCCTGAGGGTTGCAGTCGAACACCTTCTCCAAATACACAAAACACATGTAGACTGATCGGGCACCCTCCAGGATCCCCCTAAGGGTATAGAGCTGGTCCAGTGTTCCACGGCCAGGA
This sequence comes from Nothobranchius furzeri, assembly GCF_043380555.1. Lineage (NCBI taxonomy): Eukaryota > Metazoa > Chordata > Actinopteri > Cyprinodontiformes > Nothobranchiidae > Nothobranchius > Nothobranchius furzeri. The sequence continues at coordinate 35,485,142 of NC_091758.1, forward strand.
CAAAAACCACATTGCTCCCCTTGAATCTGAGGTTCGACAATCTGCCGGATCCTCCTCTCCAAAACCCCTGAATAGATCTTACCAGGAAGGCTCAGGAGTGTGATCCCCCTGGAGTTGGAACACACCCAGCAGTTCCCCTTTTTAAATAGGGAGACCACCACCCTGGTTTGCCAATCTAATGGGACTGCCCCCGATGACATCCAACTGTACATCTCCTTTAAGCCCCATGAGATGTCTAAGCTGCAGCTGTTACACACCTGCTTAGACTCTATCAAAACCTGGATGGCTGGGAGCTTTCTTCAGCTGAATGAAGATAAGACTGAGATCCTCATCTGTGCCCCAGACAAGCTGGTTCCCAAAGTCAGAGACTCTCTTGGTCAGCTTGCTTCTCACACCAAACCTTCCGTCAGGAATCTTTGCGTGACCTTTGACCCAGCTCTCACCCTGGATTCTCATGTCAGTTCTCTTGTTCGCTCTTCCTTCTTCCATCTCAGGAACGTTGCTAAGCTGAGTCTCATTCTGTCCCGCTCTGAACTTGAGACAGTTATCCGCACCTTCATCTCCTCACGCTTAGACTACTGTAACTCTCTTTTCACGTGTCTGAGCAGAACCTCCCTGAACCGTCTACAGGTGGTTCAGAATGCCTGTGCTCGGCTTCTGACCAAGTCCTCCAAGCACACCCACATCACACCGCTTCTCCTCCAGCTTCACTGGCTGCCAGTCAACTTCAGGGTTCATTTCAAGATCCTGGTTCTGGTCTTTAGAGCCTTACATGGACAAGCACCATCTTACATTGGTGATCTTCTTAGTCCCTACACCCCCAGCAGGTCCCTGAGGTCCAGTGATCAAAGCCTACTGGTTGTGCAGCACCAGGCTAAAGACCAAAGGTGACAGATCATTTGCTGCTGTGGCCCCCAGACTCTGGACCTCTCTCCCCCTGAGCCTGAGATCAGTGGACTCAGTGGTCTCCTTCAAAAAGCAGCTGAAGACTCACTTGTTCAAGCTGGCTTTTGGATGACCTTCTTCACCACTCTCTCTTTATTCTGCTCTCCCCACCTATTCCACCTTCCTCAGGATCCACTGATTTCCCTCTTTCCTATTCACTCTCTCTCTTTCTTAACATTTTTTAATCACAATTGTCTATTTTTTACTCATTTTAAACATATGTTTAACCATTTTCTAAATTCTTTTTGGATTTTTACATTTTTTTTTTGTTTTTGTGAAGCGCCTCGTGATTTTTACCTTGAGAGGCGCTACAGAAATGACATTTTCTTCTTCTTCTTCCACACGATACTGCAGAGCCGCGTCAGCCAACACAACGCTACAAAATCCAGAGCCTTAAGGAACTCTAACTCAGGGTTGACTTAGAAGTTCATGTTTGCTGTTTTATAAGGTTGAATCTGATCTCTTCCACCCAATTCCGATTGTTTGAATTTCACGCTATCGGATCGGAGCTTTCCTAAACAAGAAGAGAGCAGCAGAGAGAAGACGTATTCTACTTCTGTTTAATTTTCATCCATTAAGCGTCAGAATCTTTCAAATGCTAAATAATTAAAAGAAATATCAGAAAGTTTTACAAAATAATATCATCAGATCAGACGCTAGATCAGCTGTATTTGTGGTTATCGTTGAGAAACATGAGACAGGAGCAAAAATCTGAGAGTGAAAGCCTGCAGGTGAGTGAAACTGAAAGAAGAGGCGCTCATCTTCTGTCCGACTTAAGCCGGGCGTACACTGTGCGACTTTTTCACTTTTTTGAGCCGATTTTCCAGTCGTGCGAGAATCCACAAGATCGGGGCGAGTTTTGCGCCGAGCGTCGTGTAGTGTACAGGGGGTTACGAGAGGCGATTAACACCACGTGACCAGCTACCGATCAGTAATCGTGAGCTCGCACGGACTTCTGGCGTGTTTGATATTTTGCTCGTCCCGCGTGAGGGTATCGCACTGTTGAAGCGGCGCTGCGAGCAGCTGCGACCCAAAATGTATCAGAACCGCTCACGGCGCATGCGCAATCCTGCATCAACGCCGCTCGCTCGCTATTTCCCTAATAACACATGCTGTTCGTTTTTATTCCTACACGTTTTTTACTCACAAAGATTGTCTAGAAAGCGTGTTTGTCGTGTTCATGTCAAATTAAAGTGATCACTAAACACAGATTTACTTTCCTTATTTGGTTTTCCTCATCCAACCCCCATAAATCCCTGTGTGTCCTCCTGCAGCATTCCTGAAGGACAACAGGCAAAACAAGACAAAAAAGTCTGACGTGTTGAGTAAAAACTGCTATTTTTAGCATATTTTTAGGTCCGACGTGTAGCTACCAGACGTACAGTGTGAGCGCATGACTCGTGAGATCTGCCCTGCGAGGAAGTCGTACAGTTTGAGCTGAAGCTGAGTGCTACGAGTTAAAAAGTTGCACAGTGTCCGCCCGGCTTAACTCTAGTTTTATTTTGCATCTCAGCAGTCTGAGCGTTTCTTCTACTTAAATCCTTCTTTACACCAGCTTTGTAAACCATTTGTGGTCTGACGGAGAAATTGAAAGAAACTAGCGTCACACAGAAGTGGAACAGTTGCAGAAAACTTGTTTGGTGACTCAGCCACGGAGTTGACACAGGAAACACTGATGAAGAGCAACAAAAACACGATGCAAACCGTCAAAAAGACGACTGCAGCAATGAAGTCTTACCTTCTTCTGCCTCTCGCTCTTGCCTCTGAAGCATCTGCTGCTCTGGAGGCAGAGCCTGCTGTAGCAGTTGCATATAAAACTCGTTCTCCTTCTGCACCTCCTTCTGCTTTCGTAGGCGCATTTTATAACTAACGTAGCTCTTGAAGCCAAAGCCCAACGTGACCACGGGATAGCCGATGCTGCGAAGACAAACACAAAGAGTCAGCGCTGGCATGTAGGTGGCACAGCAACTTTCTCTCTGATGCTTACCAATGCGCAGCAAAAGGACGACACAAGTCCACGTGAAAGTTCTTCAGGTCTTTGAATCTGATGGCTGCCTCTATGTACACAAAGAGTATCCATAGAGACACGGTGGGGAGACACACCCCCCTCTCTGGGTGAACAGAAAGCACAGAAAAGAACGTTTTAAACCTCAACCGAGTCCCTGAGAGCTGCTTTTGAAAGCATTTATCACAGCTGAAACGTGGTCATGTGACTGGATGCATCTTTAATAAACTATTAGAAGTTCTCTCGTTAATATAAACGCGCCTCAGGAAATCGACTCTAGCCATTGTTTCTCTGGGTGCACCACACTCCCAACATTCAACACCATGCTGTGGAGCGCAGTGAGATATTAATACCCCGGTGACATCTTACGGTGCTGAATGCCACTGGTGAGCTCAACTGAGAACCACTCTGCTCCCCCCACCCCCACACAACACCAACCAACTAACAGGGTTTCAATCTGACACCTGGCCTTTGGTCAACACAGGCTGATGACACTAAATCAGCCTGACGGCTAATCCGCAGCTCGCTTACATACGCCATGCAAAAGTCTTAGAAATAAATCAACGGATTGTAAACAACACAATGAGCGAGGGTCGTACACAAGACCTATCAAAGCTTGTTTCATGAAACTTGAAGTAACAAATGTGATGAAAACAGGTTTAAAACCAGGTTTTGTTTTAATAATGCGTCCGAAGTGGCATCACATATCAGCCCTCGGCCAAGCACACATCGCTAATGGCAGTAAAAAGTTCATAGCGAATCAAAAATCAACATTTCCCTGCACATCTATGGGCACAACACATGGTCTGACTTGTGCAGAAAGTTCTTACCTGTGTGCCAAACATACTGCACCCACACATAAGTACTGGCAGCAAAGAACAACCATTGCACTGGGATGAAGAGGAGGCAAATGATGTCCGAGGTAAACGCCACACAAACAAAGAATACTGAAAAAGCCTGTGGACACAAAAAGGACAGCTGGTTAAAATAAAATTTGCAATAAAAAAAAGAGGAAAGTAAAGGTCATTAGATGATTTTAGCACCCGTTCTCTGAAAAAGCAAGTTCATCACATAAAAGCCGGCCCCCTAAAAAGGATAAAAACTGGAAATAAATGTTGGAAATAAGCATCGGGCAGATTTTAATTGTTTATAACTGGAGAAACACGAGCCTGAGAGTGAAAAAACAACAAAAAGAACGAATAGGACATATTAGCTGTTCACATCTCAATAAAACATAAACACACATCGATCGTCTCAACAAGAACAAGCTGTCCAGCACCTCTCGTGAACGAAAGGTGAATAAAACGGCAAAAAATGTAGATGTTCATCTGGAATGTGAGTCGATTAGAGGATAAACTCGTCAAAAAAAGATAACATGCTAGTACAGCAGGTTGTTTCCCTCTGCTCTTGACACTAAATATACTTAAAAATACACCAAGTCCTTATTATGAGAAATTCTGACATGTTTATTATGGTTTTAAATATTTTTATTCTCTAAATAGGATTACTATTTGACCCTTGCATTTGTATTTCAGCCAAGTATAAAAAGGACAACAAAGTCAGAAAAGAGTTCAAAAGCATCAAAGATCACCCATCAGAGAAGTAACGGAGTATGGAAATTTACTAAATAAGACAAATTAGTCATCTTAATATTGTTAAAACAGGATGTATGTAGGAATGGCAAGAGGTCAATGCATATAAATGCTTCTTTTTTTTTGTTTAAAGTCTGTACATATCGCAGTGACATCATAAATATGTCCAGTGGGCATCATATTTATTATAAACAAATTTAAATGTTAGTTTAGAAGTACTCACCAGTCCCTGGTATCTAAAGGAGTCGTACACGCTCCTCATGAAGAGCCAGAATGGCCAGAGGTACTCAAACCTGAACTCCAGGACAAAGTCAGCCAGCAGCACTAAAGCCCAAACCACCAGAAACTTCAGGTACAGGAAGGTACTGGAAAAACACAAACATAACATGTTGTTTAATTACAGTAAAGTGATTTCTCTCTTATATGACATTCCCACTGGTTGTGCATTTCTGCGTGGGATGAATCAAGTTTAAGATTTGTGCACTAAGCATACTGCTGTTTTCCAGATTAAATACAAACGTATGATAATTTATGATGGTTTGCTGTGTAGGTTGGACTAGGTTCCTTAAGTTTGCAGAAGGTGCACACACATTACAGCTTAAATGAGCTCCAGAAAGGGACTTTATACTGGTCTATGATGTGGGAGGCTGCCCCGTATCTTCAGTCATTCATGCTTAAACCGGTTGCTGTTGACGTTTGTGTGACCAGATAAATAGGAAGTCAAAATGAGGTTTAAAAGCCACTGACTGTTTAGACAACACCAGAGTGCTCCAGATCAGCCAGTCTGACCCAGGCTGGAGCTACCGAACAGGAAGCAGCTAGATTTGACAGGACCACGCAGCGACGATCTATGTGGGCGAACGTCAGCCTGGATTGTTTGGTTCAGACAACCAGTGTCTACAGTAACGCTGCTGTTAAATAAATCTAATAACATTCATAACAGGCTGTTTTCGGGCCTAGCAGCGCAGTTAGCTCAGCAGCTAATGTTACCTGCAAACATAGCTGTAGCTAGCTTAACTAGCTTTCCAGCTGTGGCAGCTCTCTCTCCGGAAGCTAAGTGTGGACAAGGCAGACACACACAGCTGTGTGAGGAGCACCTATCCATGGGGCTCCATGTAAGTTACCTGCCGTAGATACCCTCGGTGATTCGGTTCCGTTTTAACGGCCGTCTTAGTTTGCTGCAGTCCGCATTGCGCCGCTTCATCCTCCTCCCCTTGGCTTCGGCCTTCGAGTAGCAGCTGTAATCTTATCCAGTTTTCTTGTGTATGCGGACAAAGATAATAAATAAAGTGTTTGCGTTATATGTCGCTGTTATTATTTTTACCCCCACTGAACACAAAGAAATAAATAAAGGACTCTCTTCGGGAACCTCCTCTTTTCCTCTTAGCGCAGGCTCAATAAGCACAAACCGCGCTGTGTTTTGCATAGAGTAGTTGTCAGACGGATGGGCTGTCCAATCACAGTGTCCGAAAGGGCTTCTCGTTTTGATTGACACATTCACCAACTAATCACCTTTCAGCAAAGCTGTTCGTTCAGCTTTCCTCCGTCAAAGACAACGGAGGAAAGCGTGAAGGCTGCGCGTGATACGTAGCGTCGTTCAGCCAATCAGATCTTTGTGGACAAAACGGGAATGGCTGATTGACCAATAGCATGACAGCAGGGGTGGGCTGTGTTATGGAGGATTTTTTTTGTGCCTGTGGTTTATTGTGAGGAGAAAATACGCAGTCTTTGGTACAAAATTCTCTTTGTGTCAGTTACAAAAACATACAAGGCTATTTATATAAGGGCCTGTGTGAGTGCTCCATTCACACACTCAGCCTAAAGCGCTGAACGCAGTTTGCTTTGTTAAAGGTTACAATGCGTGCACGTTGAGCGCAAATGCGTGCGCGCGTTTACAAATAATGGTATCATCTGCCTGTGATTTAAAACTTGTATTATAAGACATTGCATTTACGTCTAGACAAAAGCAAATAAAATACATATTTAACAACAAAAAACCCGTTGACCTCATTGGTTGTTTGCGTTTCGGGCTCTTTATAGAGAATTTTTGAGTCATTATTATTTTAAACAGAGATGTCTTCGTGTCCACCAGCTGATAACGAGCTCTGCTGGTTGCGCCCTTTTTAAAACCGTGTTGCGGGCTGATTATGCGTCAGATGCAACAGAACTGCGCAGAAACAAACATCCAATGGCTCCTCAATACGCTCCAAGTCTGCGCTCCCGTTTGGCACCGTTACTGCTTTGTCTTCAGACTTTATTTATCATCATATCTGCGCTTTATTTTAAAAACAGAGTAACAGTGAACAAGGATGACCTAAGAAACTTTTACTCAGGTGAGTTTTTATTGGGGGGGAGGGCTCAAAAGATGAAAAACTATGAACTTTTTCTTTTTGCAGAATTCCAGGATGTGAACGTGATGGTGATTTTGGGGTTTGGCTTCTTGAGCACCTTCCTAGTGCGTCATGGTTTCAGCAGCACTGGGTTCAACCTCCTTGTTGCAGCCATTGCTTCCCAATGGGCGTTAATCCTCACAGGTGTGGAGTCATGGTTCAGCGCAGGAAGGATAACGGTGGATTTAAAAAGGTAGGATGCAGATCACAAACTCTTTCATGGAAATAATGGATTTGAATATGTTCTTTGTTTCCAAAAGCAGACAGCCCTGGAATTATAAAAAAAAAAAATCATTAAAGTTTTCACTTCTAATTATGTTTTTTTTTTCTATAGCATTGTGGTTGCTGAGTTGTGCACAGCTTCTGCACTGATTGCAGTTGGATCTGTGTTGGGGAAGGCCAACCCAGTCCAGCTCACTGTGATTGTCCTGCTGGAAGTGTCAGGGTTTGTTTTAAACGAATGGCTCCTCCGGACTCTGCTGAAAGTAAGCAGCAACGCTCTTGTTTAGACTTTTGTTTCACGGTTCAGTGGTTGTAAGATGCTGCCACTAACGGCACCCGATTTCAGGTTCGACCCCTGAGCAGCATCATGCTGCTCCACATCTTCGGGGCCCTCTTTGGACTCACGCTGACATGGATCATGTATCGGAAAGGCTCAGAAGACGGATTTGAAAAGGAGAAATTTGACAGAAAATCTGGATTGTTTTCCTCACTGGGTGATTTATTTGAGCATTTATAAGAAGTGTTTAGTATTTAGTAAATCTTGCATTGCAACACTTACGTTTATGTTTGAGGAGGTACGGTGTTCCTCTGGATGTTTTGGCCCAGTTTCAACTCTGTGCTTGTTCCTGATTGGACTCCTTGGAGAAAGTTGGGAGCGGTGAGCAGCACCTATCTGGCTCTAGCTGTTAGTGCTGTGACAGCAGCTGCAGTGTCTGTGCTGTGCAGCCCAAAAGGGAAACTCAACCTGGTACGATTCATAAATTAACACCATCACACAGCTTTGTTCTCTGTAAAAACATCTAAAACGTAATTGTTGTCCCTCAATCAGATCCAAATGCAGTCGTGCATCCTTGCTGGTGGTGTTGCAGTTGGCGTTTCCATGTCTGCTGTACATGAACCTTGGGAAGCCATGGCAATCGGATTCACCGCAGCCATTGTATCGACCATCGGATTCAAATATCTAAAGGTTTTGCATCACCAAAAACATTTTACATTTACTTTAATCAACACCAACTTCATTCCGGTTTTTTCCAGAAGCACATGCTGTTAGCGTACGAGTGCCACGACACCTGTGCCATGTTAAGCACACACGGGCTTCCTGGTCTACTGGGCTGGCTCGCACAACTTGTCCTGCAGATTAAAGACTGTGATGATCACACGGTGTAAGAATGCAACCAAACACTATTTACAAGCAGCAAGCGTGGTAGTTGAGTAATGGTTTGTTTCCGCTTTCAGGGCCACCCGATTTGCTGTGTTCCACATCTGTACTCTGTTTATTACCATCTCTCTGAGTGTGTCTATGGGGTTTCTTACAGGTATGACGCTTGGAGTTTATAATCCTTAATTTACCCAGTTAATATTATAATGAAACTGTATGGATTAACAGACTGACAACTATAGGCTTACACGTCTATATTTATCATGTCTGAAAGTGATAATTATGTAGTCTGTTGTTTAAAGGGTTTCTGATTAAATGGAACTTCTGTCGACCACTCCAAAACAAAAAATGCTTTGACGATCAAGCTTTCTGGGAGGTAAGCGCTCAGCATGCCCGCTTTGACAATTTTAAATACAAATAAAGAAAAACTTTTACAAACTTGTACTGATGAAGCTGCTGTGGGCATTGTGTTTTGCAGTTTCCACACCTTGCAGCACACAAGTAAACAGAAGCAGAGAGAAGTCTGTCCTGGAGTCCAGAGAATTTCAGATTTACCTGCAATGGTAAATCTGCAAAACAAGCTAGCTTTAAACAGCCGCAGATCTCTCACCCCTCCTGCCGGCTATCCTCCCTATAGGGAGCTTAAGTCACTTCCGCATCACGGGTCCCCAGAAGAACGAAAAAATGAAAGCAAGTCAACGGGGCTAAAAACGTTATTTTCTAATCCGCTTTGTCTTACGCCCTGGATCGCACACACGTTGTACTCAAACTTTAAATAAAAAGTAATGACGGGTGTTTCGACCACACCAGTCACATACTTTGAGATTTATCAGCTTGTAAAAGTTCATAATTAGCACTACAAACTAGAAATCGGCACGTCGCATATATGATGTCACTACATAATCTCCTCTCCCCTAGCGTAGCTGCTACTTACCACATGACCAGATTTATGGTGGTTCTTTCATCCTGTGGGAAGTTTGCTGAACTTACAGCCATTTTCCCTCAGTTTTCTCCGTGTCTGATTCGATGACGCATTTGTGGTCCTGGACTTATATTGACACAAAACCTAAAATAGCGTTCCCCCTGTTCGAGAATAAGCGCGTTCTTTGTATCAAAATGCGACTTAAAAATTCACGGACATCATATGAGAAATCCATGGCACAAAACAAGCGGATTAGAAAAAAGTGTTTTTAGCCCCGTTGACTTGCGTTCAGTTTTTCGTTCTTCCGGGGACCCGTGGTGCGTGACTTAGGCTCCCTATAGGCCTGATATGGGAACCCACATTAACACAGGAAACAACGAAGTGCTAAACACCAGTTGTCGTTTTCCAGATCATAACCTCTTTTGTTGTCCGTGACTTCAAATGTATCTATTTTTTGGGACTCAGGTAGTTTGTCCCAAAGTTGAAGTGGTAGTAGCCGGCTGTTTCTCCTGATACTGAGCGGAGAACCTCTCACACCAGTGGTGTTCTGTTGCCAAGTACGTGAGCGCATAATGAACGGAGGACCCAGGGAAGTGCGGTGAATTGGCAAGACCGACAACCGGATGCGATGCACAAATGCAAGAGAATCAGTTCGTTATTTTTTAATCTCCCACATACATTTATAGCTATACCGTGTTAAAATGTTGTTTTAAGCTAGCTTGTTTAGCAGATTTGCCATTGTAGTTTATCTTCATCAATGCATTTAACTTCACAGTTCTTGCTTTTACGACGTGTAGTCATCAGATGTGTTTGTGCCAAACAAATAATCTGTGCAGTTTTGTGGAAAGACGAATGACACCCATTAACTGATCATTTGCATATTTCTGTTTAATGATGCAAATGTCAGAAACGGACAGATGTGACACTAGAATGAACAGATGCTCCTGCAAACCTGTTGAAGCAAATTAAAACCCTATTTTTGAGAATCCATTTGTTGAGTGGATCTGTAGTGTGGCTTTGTAAAATTCCCCAATAAAACCAAATTATCTGAGAGCAGATAGTGTTACAATAATAAAACAAAGAACCCCTGTTTAACTAGATTTTTTTTTTTTTTTTTTACAAACGGATGCTGTTAATTCTCAATAGTCACCATATTAACAGTCAAAGTTTAAATTACAAAGCATTTTGAATTACAGAGGTAAGTTTACTCCAAGGGAAAGTGATAGTAAAGCTCCGGTACATAAATTCTGTTATACACAAGTCGTAAACTATTTTAACAACTTGGCGACAGTCTGAGTGCAAACCGACACAAGTGAAGACGTGCCACATTTGAAAATGTTTAAACTTCCAAAGAACCTTTGAAATCTTGTGCTTTAGCGCATTTACAGCAAATGACAACTTACAAAGGGAAAAGCTAAAAAAATGTTTACATACATATATAAAGTGAATAACCGCTGGAGTCTGAAACAGTACGGAAAGCAGAATGTAACCCCGTGGACGTGAAGACACACAGACTGTTACTGCCAGAGATCCTCCGTGCGCCCAAACTTGAAGACCAAACCCCTAAAAAGGAGTAAAGAAGAAAAACATGAGCACCATTTCCTTATTTCTGCCGAGTCATATCCAGGAGATCCAGAAGACGAAACGAAGATCAACTTACCCAAAGAAAATGAATGCATTTTGGAAGAAAATGGCAATACCAGGGTACACAAATTCCTTCCCTGGAAGTTAACAAATGCATTAAGGTTACAAACCTTTACAATGTTTTGTTTTCCAAACCAAACTAAACGCTGAGCACCAAGGAAGAACTAAAGTGAACTCACCAGGCACGACGAATCCTCCAAAGAGAATCCACATGGAGGCGATGAGGGAGCCGAAAGCTAGCATGAAGCCGATAAAGAGCCAGACTCTGGCGCCTGCAGGCAGAGATAAGGAAGGGTGGTTACTCTGTACTCACTTACCGCTGAAGTTGTAAAGATAAAAACGTTATTCGACAAATGAAAAACAAATAGATATGATTTGGAGGGTAACTAAGTGAATAAAAACCCGTTAATACACACCTATCTGTCCCAGGCAGCCTTCGCTATAGCTGTCCCCTCTCACCTGGCCATTTGAGACGGCATTTATCCTTCAAGCAGAAGAATTTAAAAATGCATCGTTTCATTTGAGATTTTTGTATTTCATAGACCTTAAAGTAAGGGCAAAATCCAAACACATTTAATGTCATTTATTCTAAACATATTTTCCCCTTCAGACACAAAATAAAATCCTTGTCATGTTGCGTTCTGTTGGAACTGGAGATCGAGCCACCAAGGTGTGTTTTCCACTGATTTCCCTCTTTCCTATTCACTCGCTCTCTTTCTTAACATTTTTTCTTTTAAATCGCAATTGCTTATTTTTGCTCATTTTAAATATATTTTTAAACATTTTCTAAATGCTTTTTTATATTTTTACATTTTTTTTATGTTTTGTTTTTTTGAAGCGCCTCATGATTTTTATCTTGAGAGGCGCTATAGAAATGATATTTTCTTCTTCTTCTCTGCTGTAGCATGCTAATTTTGGCATGTGATAATAAAATCCCAGGATAAATCCCAAAAAAGTGTCCCGTCAGTGTGCGCAGGTTTGTGGGGTGACTGGAAGGTACATCGATGAGTCCTTTTCATTGGGAATGAGCAGGTTTGATGAGAATTGTCTCCGCTTTTTGTGCAGGTCTAATTGAAGTAATGTGTGTCTGACTGGGTATGAGTGTGACTGTAGCTTCCTGGGCGCTCTATAGGCGGGGGTCTATGCTCCCCCTCCACTGAGCGCCCTGACTTAGTGTGGAAGACCTGATGCTGCCGGGGCAGATGGCTCCTCTGATGGTGTTTCCTTGCCTTACCTTACTTGGCTCATCTGGACTCAGCCAAATATAATTTTTACATGTGTATGTGTGTGTGTGCATGCGTGCGTGTGTGTGTGCATGCGTGTGTGTGTGCTTGCATATGTCCGTGAATGTTTTTAACCTGTTATGGGAATCTGGGGTCATTTTGTAAAGCACTCTGAGTGGCACTTTGTTTGAAAAGCGCTTTATAAATAAATCTGATTGATATGTGCGTCATTTCACATGTAAATCTATGGTTTTCACCGTGTTTTAACTTTTTAAACATGTATTTTCAAAGGGGTGGGACTTCAATGCGTTAATTATGATTAATTAGAAAAGAATTATGCATAAAAATAAAAATAAACAATCACAGCTTGCATGTCAAGCAAGGCGGAACCTTTGTCACTGCATGATTTCCTCGTAGATCGAATATCACTGACGCACACAACACAGTGCTCTGTTAATGGCTACTAAAACAGAATAAAAACGGAAAGAAATTGCCTTTCTTGGACTGATGCAGGATTTAGGAAACACTTTTGCCTCTTTTCTTAAATTGTAAATAAATAAATAAATAACCTTCCAGAAAACTACGCAGTCCGTGTCGCAGACATTTTTCAGAGATCGTCTCTCTTGCAGCTGCGCGGTGGCACCAGGAACTTTACAAAAGTCGAGGTAAGCTATATTTTTGATGTTTATGTAACATTTGTGCAGTGCTGAAAGCTCCAGACAGAATAATCAGTAGTTTATGAAAGTAGTCAGACAAGAGAGAGACCTGGCTGCAGCAGTGAAAATGCTCCGTGCTCTCACTACTCTGTAAACAATCACAAACAATCTCTCAGATCATTTTCTAAACAATTCTGTTGGTTTATCATGCTTCTGAGACAAGTGACTGTCCAAACATCGCATGCGTTGCTATCGTTCAGCAGCGAGGTATGTTGAAGCAGTCGTCAGTTGATCGGGAGCTAAAGGGGCGGATGTTTAAGCACATCAGGGGCAGCGAGGAACGAGAACGTTTGTGTTCACGCTGGAGATCACACCAGATTTGCTGCTGCAGGCGTGAACCTGCGGGTCTGCAGCCATCCCCTTCTTGACGTGACAGCGGGACTTCCCATGTAAGGAAGGTCCACTCACCTGTTCGTCAGCTCATTAATTCCTCGTCAAGATCTTTTATCCTCCTATCATCCTCCAGTCTTCCAACTGGAACCAGTTAGTGTTCCTGATTATTCTCAGAATAAGTCACACCTGCTCTGGTGTTCAAAGTTAGTGCATCTCAGTCCTAGATCAAATTTGTGCCTGTTCTACTGTCATTTTTATGGATTTTTATACATTTTTATGTTTTTACTACATTATGAGTAGAAATGCTAAAATAAACACATGTTCAGCGCATGCGATGTTCAGCGACTTGTTATAAGTGAAACTGGAAAATTTTGAATCTGGTGCAAAGTCCATTTCTTTCAGTAATTCAACTAGACAGAGAGACAATATAAAGGCTCAGGAACTCTTTGCAGGTGTTTTCTATTTGTAATTAAACGTTTTAGTTGATTTGGGTCTTGTTTCATATCACACAGTGACATCTGAATGTGATTAATTAAGATTAATTACAAAGCCTCTAATTAATTAGATTTTTTAAAATCCAGTCCCACCCCTCGTATTTTCCTTTTTCGTCGTCTTTCTTCCTAGATGATTTCGCATAGCTTTCATAAACAACTGCTCATGAAGAGTCAACGCTAGTTAAACTAGAGATGCTACTGAAAAAAGGGAAACCTCACACTCACTCATCACATGATGAAGACTCCAGACAAACCACGTGACAAAAGCAGCTTCTGAAACTCTTAATGTGTCCTTAAAGGTGCATAATTCATAGAAGAGCCGTTCTTACATGAGAAAGGCCACTGTGGCTATAACTCCACATGTGTGGTAAGCGTGATGAAACTGCACCTCATCTGGATATTTCACTGCTGCGTCAATGATGATCCACCAACCTGTGAAGAACTGGAAGGACAAGGATCCACTTTTACCTGAATAAGCCAGGGACTTTATAGACATGTGACACTTTAAGGGTCAGTGCATCAACAGTGTTAATTAGAATAAGTGTATTGTTAATGTGAAGTGGGAAATCCATGGGAATACCAGAACTCCTGCAGCTATAGATGCGATGGTGTTCCTCCTTTCTCCCCAGTCAACGTTGCATTCACAGTCTCCGCAGCGGATTCCGTCCAGAAATCCTGACATGTTTCTGGCAAAAGGTCCAGATAAAAACAGACAAATTAAGCAAAACTGGGATAATAAGTCGCCTCGATCACAGAAGCACAAACTGCGTTGTGTCATTTCGCTCTAATCTGCAAACACTGCGCAGTCGCCGAACAGGATGATGCTAAATCTTTCGCTCGCATGCCCCGACAGCAGTAATGAAACTCAAGATTTCTACCCTGAACCTATAGATCGGTTACATCTGTCTTACTCTAAAATAGTGATCGTGAGAAGTTAAATATGGTAGAAAATGTCGTTTTTATGTAAAAACGCCTCTGCCGTCGGGCTCTTTTGTTAATCGCTTCGACGCTAGCAAGCATTTCCTTGAAGGTTTCTTGTTACAAAGTCGTAAAAATAACCACATAACCAAGACTGACAGCGGGAATAACAAACAGAAACCAGCACATTAACGTAAACGTCACGCTTAGAGTAACTTTCAAAGGCTAATTTACCTTTTTACGTTCAGTTTTTGATGTAAACCCTTTGGTTAAAACCCGACTTGGCTTCCGAGCTGGCTCACACATGCGCAGTTGGCCCCACACCCTTTTGATAGAAAACCTTTGATGAAAATGTTGCCTTCCAGTGCTCGATATAAAATCAGAAATTTGTGTTATCAAGAAAATATTTATCCTGACTTGAAGGTTTTATTGTGAATTTAAAATATTTGACGTGAGGAAATTAGATGTCAAACATGTCACGTATTTACAGCAACAGAGAACTAGACAACAAAAAATGCATGTACTGTAATTAATACAGGGTATTTATGATTTGAGTAAGAACAGTTAAGTAGATTAATTTTAAGTCACAACATATTTTCGACGTGTCCTAATGTCAAATTACATTAATTCCCTTTCAATTTTTCCCCAGACAAAATGCTTCAAAAATTAGCACAATTGATTCAATATTTACTATTTGGTTACTTTAAGTACAACCATCCACTGTTGTTTTGTGACACTACAATCAAGACTTACATGATTTATCCCCCCCCCCCCCCAAAAAAAAAATCAATGAAACCATTTCAGATATTTATTCCGATTTTATTAATCATGACTTCTGAGTATATAAAAAAATACCAACATTCACTGGAAAATATAACATTTTCAGAGTATTCCAAAAAGAACAAGTCTTGCTCTACTTATTTTACGGTCATGTGGAGTCTTCTTGTGTTAATAACCTGACATGCAAATAGTGTGAAGAGATTACAAAAGAAATAATCATTTGAGGCTACAGGATCAGTCATCTACTTAACTGATTATTGTTCCCATTATTGAGTACATAAAGTACAAATTCACAGTTATATAAAGGCTACAATCTCAATTTAGTGGCCTATAAAATGTTTGGGGACTTTTCTGCTGCCACGATAGCCAGTTTAGAACCATTAAACTCATTGAAGATGGACAAACTCAAGCCCATGATTATTTTAAACAACCCCGAGCAGCTGCAGAGCAACATATATGGACAGAAGGATGACGCCAAAGAATCCGATGTAGCCATAGACCCCATTCATCCTCTTGGCAGGATCTGGAAGAAAGAAAAGCAAACAGAAAAACATGACTGTTAAATACTAGGAAACAAAAGGATAACCTGTTGCAATAAGAAATAACAACTTAATCTAACAAGAGACTAATTGATGTGTGTGATCTTCCTCCTATCTTTTGTCAATCATTAAACTAACTAGGTGTGGAGCAACAATTGTACTTAGTCACAGAACTGACCTCTGGGATGTGTGGGCATTGAACAACATGCAACAGATGAGTAGAATTTGAGCAAAATTATACCATACAGCAACAAAAATTAGTACTGTTGCAACCTTATATTTTTCAAATAAACGTGCATAGTGAGTGTAAAACTCACCTCCTGTGTAGTAGCCCCATGCATAGGAAAACCTGCTGGTCACCCAAATAGCACCAAGCACAGATGCAGACAACTGTAAAAAACACATAAATTAAGAGAAATTGGATGAAAAAGAACTGGTGTTGCTTGCTGAGAATGTGCCAAGTCACGATGACTCTGCGTTTTAGAGTCTCCTATCAAGAGACCTAAGTCAAAGGTCACCAGTAGTTTCTCCACCTCTCTCATGAGTAGTATTCACTCGCAGTACTGTTGCACCAGAGGTGAAACATCGTTTATGAATGCATGAATGACCATAAATTACCGGATAAACGAGTGCTGCGATAGTCTGGAACACCAGCCATTGAGGGTACACCTCTAATGTGTTCTGATGGGCTCTCTGGATACAGTTGAACACCTGCTCTTTGTCGCTGTACATTGTGGGATACTGAAAATACACAAATTTAAAATAGTTTATAAGCAAAAGGGTTTACTCTGCATGCATTTCTACTGTGTACTTTTCAGAGCAGATTGCGCAATTACCTTAACGTTGTACTTTTTCCTCGCGCCACCAACTTTTACAGCTAGATAGGCCAGCATAACCCAGCTGTAGAGGTAAGTAAAGATCACATATCCAAAGCTGGACGGTAACAGGGTCAAGATGTCCATCTTTGAGCAGAATGTGGCCCGCGTACAAGCGTCTGGCTAGTTTTCCGGTTCGTTGTGGACTAGGGCGGGAGCGTTCGGCGATTTTATAACCAGAAGGAAGCGATAGTAAACAAGATGTTTGAGGAAATATCGCGAGATGTTCTTCAGTGGATTTTTTTTGCATCAAACATCGCGAGATGTCCTTATATGAGTGAGTTAGTGATGGGAATTCCGGCTCTTTTTAGAGAGCTGGTTCTTTTGGCTCAGCTCACCAAAAAGGGTCTGCTCTTTCGGCTCCCAAGTGGCTCCTCAGATTTTCTGTGGCGCAAAGTACATTTACCACAGAAAATAATGCAAAACAATATGTAAAATGATTATGTATAATGTAAAAAAATGCAATATATCAAATATTTATCATTTATATGGATTGATTAACTGAACACTAAGAAATTCTCAACTTTCCGACTGCTGTCGCTCATTTACTCACGGTCTTCGCCGCACTCTCCTCTCTCTTGCTCGCCTTTTTCCTCCTCATTCCCTCTCGTCTCTCTCCTCCCGCATGTGCTCTGCTGTGTGTCTGTTTGTCTGATCCTCCCTCTTCTTATTGGTAATTTGTATCTGCGTAATCGAGGATTGGAAACAACAGCTGAGTCACAATATGATTTCTCACTCTAAAATCAAAGCAATTAATTGATTGATATAACGTTACTACCTTGATATAACCATTTATTATAACCTTACTAGTGACTGACTGAATGTGAGCTTTAAAAAAAAGATCAGATTCAAACCAAACTCCTAAATATTTAACTTTGTCAACACATTTTAAACGCCAAGAGTCCAAAAAGTGTAAGTTGAGAGTTAATGACTGGAGCAGACTTATGTCTCTGAAAAGAAGTGCATAAGATTTAGATTTGTTAAGGATACGTCTGTTATTGTTAAGCCAGTGCTGCAAGCTATCAAAATTAGACTGAAGGCACTCCTGAATTTCCACTGTGGTGGACTTGGAACAATAATATGGTATCGTCAGCGTACAGATGCACAAGCAAATATCCTAGAGGAACACCCCTACAAATTTCTCGTAGTTTAGACTGAGCTCCTTTTAGTGAGACATATTGAAAACAATGGTGGAGATATGAGTTGAACCAAAGTAATGAGGATCTAGAGAAACCAATCACATTTAACTTATCCAAGATCAAATAATGATCCACTAGATCGAAGGCTTTAGTAAAATCCAAGAAAATTGCATCAGAGTGTAGACTCTCATCAAAACCTTGAAAAATTGTGAATTTAGTCAAAGCTGTAATAGAAGAGAAATGTTCCTGAATCAAATGGAGAAAGCACATTATTAATTCCTAATTAGCTATACAATTGATTGAAAACAATCTTTTCAAATATTTTAACAACAGAATTTATTATTGCTCTATGTCTATAATTGTTGAGATCACAAGCATCTCCTCCCTCCTCCAGTTTCTTTCACCTGAGACGCATTGCAAAAATCAAGCATATGCTGTCGAGAGCCCACCTGGAGCGGGTACTGCATGCCTTTGTAATTTCTAGGCTTGACTACTGCAACTCTCTCTATGCAGGGTTGTGTCAGTCATGACTGTGTCGCCTACAGGTTGTGCAGAACAGCGCAGCCAGGTTCCTGACTGGGACCAGGAAACGGGACCACATCAGTCCGGTTCTGGCCTCCCTGCACTGGCTTCCGGTTTGCTATCGCTCACAATTCAAAATCCTCGTCTTTGTTTATCATTTCTTCCAGGGTGGTGGTCCCCCCTATCTAGCCACACTCCTGAACAGACACTACCCATCACGCGCTCTGCGCTCCTCTGACCAAGGCCTGCTCGCTGTCCCTCGTTCTAGGTGTCGTACCCGTGGGGACCGGGCTTTCTCAGTCCTAGCACCGTTACTCTGGAACCAGTTGCCACCCTCAGTTAGGCTGTCCCCATCTCTGCCAGTCTTTAAGAGTCACCTAAAAACACACCTCCTCCGCTTGGTGTTTCCAGAACATGTTTGATTTTGACCCTCTTTTGTGTTAAATTTATTTCACAGTTTTCATTGGTTCACTCAATCCATTGTTTTACACATTTGTCTTGTACCAGAATGTTTCACCTATTTTGTAATTTGAATTGCTTTTATTTTTGATTTTTTCAATATATTTACCTTCAACTGAACCATGTTCAGCGCTTTGGGCTTCCTGACAGGGTTGCGGAAGGCGCTTTATAAATAAAGCTTTTGTAACCCAGAAGCTAGAACCTTAATGAGGTATTAACTAATTGGCTTACTAATATGATCCATCCTCAATTTAGATAAAATATAAAATATAAATTAAGGAAATTAACAATACTAATTAATAGATATCTAATTAACTAATAGATAATTTCATAATGAATTATTGGAAGGGTGAATAACTAAAATAACGAGTTTAATATTAAACATCGGTTAAAACAAGAATCTTGAACATCCCTAACAGAAACAGAAGAGGAAAGCTGTATACTATTGGTCCAGGTGGGAATCTGAAATTTCATTGGCTGAGAGAAATAAGTCCCGCCTCCGCGAAATAAAACCGTGCGACGCAGCTGAGCGAGAGGAGAGACAAACGGCTGTGCAGCACGCAGATACAGAAAGCAAAGACTGAGCGGTTAGAGAGAGAGAGAGAGAGAAAAAAACAACGGTCGAGGCCGTGAAGAACCCTGATTTGGGTGCCGCATAGATAGAGGGAGAGGCGGACTTGACTCCTTCTAATAAGAGCTAGGAACTTGGAACCAACGCGGTGAGTAAAGAAAAAAGAAGAGAAAAAGCTAACGATGCAACTTAAAAAAAAAAGGAAACTTAAATAGCTTATCAAATTAATTCCATTCTTATAGATTTGTGTGGAGACGACAGAGTGAACCAATCCTCTGTAGGAGGGAACCGTTGGAGCGCGTTGGTGAGTGAATGAGATTAAATTCAGTAAATTATTAAATTCAAAAAGCTAATTACAGCAACCGAGGTGACAGCAGTGGGCTGCTAGACGTTAGATCCCAGGAGTTAACATCTCAAACTACCAGTTAACGGTGGTAGGGCATATAGGAGTTAACGGCTCAAACCGCCAGTTAACGGCGGTAGGGCATATGGGATTCCCAGGAGTTAACGGCTCAAACCGCCAGTTAATGGTGGTACGGCCTAGATGTACAAGGTCCTCAGGGGCGTTATAGCTAACGCCATAGAATTAGCAATGCGTCCCTTAACCAAACATTTAATAATAAAAAAAATAGATAAATAAAAATAAATAAAAGCTAACTGATTAGGGAGGAATTATTTTACAAAGGTGGACCAAAGGACCAGAATTTATATTTTGTTGAATTTTGTTATAGAACATTTTATTTATTTATTTATTTATTTATTTATTTATTTATTTATTGTGTTACAGATATACAAGGTGTCACAATGCTGTATAGAAACACAATTAAATGTATCCTTGTTGTCATGAATGTATTTCTTGTTGAATAGTGTAGAGTAATAGAATCTAACTGAGCCTATTGAGCTGAACAATTGTTGTCATATGTAATTATATTTCCAGAGCTACTGAGAATTATTTTAATAGACAATCAAATTGATGTTATGTTAGTTGAACTGTGAACCCAAACATGATTGGCTATGCCAATAGAGTGAAGCATTTGTTTAAGTCTGTAAGACTTTATGCTGTGATGTGACGAGAAGGGTCGATGCCAACTCGCTAACAGTCCTGTTGTTTACAGGCTGGTTTTTTTTTTTTCCTTGGGTTTGATCCCGACTCCTATGATCACTCACTTGGAACGAGAACTGGATTTCTTCCTGACGAGGGAGATGGCGAGCCTTAACCACTGAACGAACCAGGACATCTCAAGTAACTGAAGAGCAGACTGCTCTCTTCTGTGAACAATCTCAACGGTGCGGTAGGAAAAAATCGCACCACCGGACTCTGACTTTCACCCCAAGCGTGGGGATTTGACTTGACGCCGGCTGACTTGTGACTCATATGATCAAATCTCATACCGACCATTTTACTATTGTCGATTGTTTTCATCTGTTTTTGTGTGTTATCTTTATGTGTTATATTTCCCATTATTATTAAAATTTAGTATATAAACCGTTTCATGCTATACCCGTGACTCCAGTCATTCTTAAACAACCTCCAATTCTCCCCGAACCTAATTATTGGCCCATTTGTTTATTTTTTCTTTTAATTATCTTATTGTATCCTGTAATCCGGTTACATAAAACTTGGCGAGCCAGCCAGGAGAATTGTAGAGTTGTTACCTTAGCTAACCATTGACTGACATCATAAGAGTGCCTGGAGGTCACAGTGGTTTGCCATTTTGGCATTATTGGTACTTTTGAGTGTTTTAAAATGGAAGTTGTGAAAACAGAAAAGGTCAAAGTTTCAAATGCTGTTTTAATCAGTGGGTTAACTGATACAGACCTTGATAACGAAGTCTTTGGGTTTATGGAAGGATTCGGACCAGTTAACAGGCGCATTAAGTTACCAAACTGTGATCAGATTATTGTGGAGTTTCAACATGAAGCCACTGTTAAGGAATTAAAGAAACAATGTTTACCCTATGACAAACCTTGTACTAGGAACCCAGATGTTTTCTTCCATATTCAAGACCTAGCCAGCGCGTACAGTCTAGAAACTAGCACATCTGCCACTGATGCCTATCTGTCAGAGCTCAGGGACATAGCTGCGCGTAGCAATCAATCATTTAAAGACCTTCTAATGGAGGAACTGGCAAAAATTGGGGAATCTATAGGAAGGGATACCCATGCATCTGAACCAGTCACTGAACTAGAGCCAATGCTCCATAGTGACCAACTTACATATTCCCTGCCTTTAACACCAGAAGTTAACTATATGAACAACTCAAAGGACAATTGTCCACCTACAGAGACTGGAAAACAAAACCCTTGCATTCCACCAAATCTTTTAAACACACCTGAGGTTCAGCGAGTTATTGTGGAACACATTGTTAAAAGCAGTGAGGTTATCCCTCCGCCTACTTCACAATACAGACTAAAACCGTTCTCAGGGCGAGTTCCACACCCTTCTTTTGAAACTGACTATGATACTTGGCGTAGTAGTGTAGTGTTATGCATAAATGATCCTTCACTCACCAAGTCCCAAATTGTACGAAGAATCGTGGAGAGTCTGTCAGCCCCAGCAGCGAGCATCGTTAAAGCTCTTAGTCCAAAATCCGACCCGGAAACGTACCTTGAACATCTCGATTCAGCTTACGCAGCTGTCGAAGACGGCGACGAGCTCTTTGCTCGCTTCTTAAACACAAACCAGGATAGTGGTGAAAAACCTTCCGATTACTTTCAGAGGTTATACACCTTGTTAAACCTAGTTATTCAGAGGAATGGAATTTCCTCCAGTGACGCCGACCAGCAGCTGCTCAAGCAGTTTTGCAGAGGCTGTTGGGACAGCTCGCTGATTTCAAACCTGCAACTCGAACAAAAGAAAGACAACCCGCCTCATTTTACAGCACTTCTCCTCAAACTGCGCACTGAAGAAGACAAACAGGCTACTAAAGCAGCACGCATGAAACAACACTTAGGGGCACAACGAACTAGAGTGTATTCAAATGTGCAAACAACATGCTCTCAGAGTAAAAACACTTGTGAACTGGAAATAGATGATAACTGTGATGACTTACGCAAACAAATCGCTGAGCTCAGGAGCCAAATTGCACAGCTTAAGGTTAACAACACAGATAAAAAGGCAAAGAAAACTCAAAAAGAGTCAAAACCCCGTGTGGGGACTAAAATTCCAGATGAGCCCAAACAGATTCAGCAGATAACAGCAGTGGTGCCCAGACCAAAGCCTGGATACTGTTTTAAGTGCGGAGAAGATGGGCACATAGCTTCTAGCTGTAGCAACGAGCCAAGTCCAGCACTAGTTGCAACTAAAAGACTTGCTCTTAGACAGAAGCAGCGCGAGTGGGAGATGTCAAAGCCAATTGCTCAGTCTCCTCCTTTAAACCGGTAGAAGCTCCTATCGTGGGACAGATAGGTGCTAAAGTAGAACCAAGTCCCTCTAAGGAAAGGACAGAGAGACTTTTTTGCAAGCCAGTTCATGCTCATTCAGTGCCAAAACTTCCCAAAAGATTAGTGGGTGGGCGATGCACAGCTACAGTCTCAGTTAACAGTGTTGAATGTAATTGTTTACTGGATTCAGGGTCCCAGGTAACCACCATTGCCAATTCTTTTTACCAAGAACACTTACCTGACCTCTCAATTAAACCCATCAGTAATCTGTTAGAAGTCGAGGGCGCAAACGGTCAAGCAGTTCCTTATTTAGGATACATAGAGATAAGTGTCACATTTCCAAAAGAGCTCGATCAGTCTGGACTTGAGTTACCTACCCTTGCGTTAGTGGTTCCGGATATAAGCTCAAACTCTGATACACCACTACTCATTGGCACAAACACACTCGATCCTTTGTATGAGCAATTGTCTGCCAATAACTTACCTGATTCCAAGGCACTCTCTTATGGGTACCAACACGTGCTAAAAGCCTTAGCAGTCAGAAAAAAACAAAGCAAAGATGGACGAGTTGGTGTGGTGAAGCTTCGAGGGAGAACCCAAGAAGTTCTCCCTGCAAATAAAAAACTGTTACTAGAAGGGTTTATGCAACCCAGCCAAAACAAGCATGAGCCTTATGCACTCATTGAACAACCCACCAATGGTTCTCTACCAGGGGGTATAATTGTAGACTGTTGCCTCATTTCCTTACCTTCACATGGTCCATACAAAGTACCTGTTGTACTAAGAAACGAAACTAACCATGACATCACATTACCCACTAACTGTGTGATCGCTGAGTTAGTTAAAGCCGATCGTGTTATGCCATATCCAGAACCTGACAAAAGTGATCAGAAAGTACTTGCGGCGTGTAGTTCGCAGCAACAGACTTCACCTTCAAACCCTCCTCTCAGTTTTGACTTCGGTACTTCGCCCTTGTCCGAAGAATGGAAAGGGAGGATCACCAACAAACTTAACACTTACTCCGATGTGTTTTCGCACCACGATCTTGATTTTGGTCATACACAACAGATAAGACATCACATCAACTTAAAAGACGAGACCCCATTCAAACAGAAATCTCGGCCGATCCATCCACATGATTATGAAGCCGTGAGAAAACATTTGGAAGCCCTCTTGGAAACCGGTATAATAAGAGAGTCGGAGTCTCCATTTGCCTCACCAATAGTGGTAGTTCGGAAAAAGAATGGTGAGGTACGTCTATGTATAGACTATAGAAAGCTTAATCTGCAAACCATTCGCGACGCATATGCCCTGCCTAACTTGGAGGAGTCCTTTTCTGCTCTCGCTGGATCACAGTGGTTTTCTGTGATGGACCTCAAGTCAGGTTACTATCAAATAGAGATGTGTGAAAAGGATAAACCTAAAACTGCTTTTGTTTGCCCGTTTGGGTTTTATGAATTTAACCGTATGCCACAAGGAATAACAAATGCTCCAAGCACTTTCCAACGGGTTATGGAAAAGTGTATGAAGGACATTAATCTGAAGGAAGTGTTAGTTTTCCTAGACGACTTGATCGTCTTTTCCAACTCCTTGGAAGAACACGAAACCAGACTTTCTCACGTTCTTGAACGGCTTAGAGAATACGGACTCAAGCTATCACCAGATAAGTGTCGTTTTTTCCAGACATCTGTGCGTTATCTTGGACATATAGTATCTCGAGATGGCATAAAAACCGATCCAGATAAGGTGGAAGCACTCAAAACATGGCCGAAGCCTCAGACTTTGAAGGAACTCCAATCTTTCTTAGGATTTACCGGTTATTACCGACGCTTCGTTAAAGATTACTCAAATATTGTCAAGCCACTAACATCTCTCACGGCTGGTTATCCACCCAAACGGAAAAACTTTAAAACACCACCATGTAGATCAAAGTACTTGAACCCCAAAGAACCCTTTGGGAATCGTTGGAGCCAAGACTGTGAGAAGTCCTTTCAAACTATTATTGAAAAACTTACCACTTCGCCAGTTCTTGGCTACGCTGACGCAAAACTCCCATATCTAGTACACACAGATGCTAGTACGACCGGACTCGGTGCAGCGCTATACCAAGTGCAAAACGGTGTCACACAGGTAATCGCTTATGCAAGTCGCGGTTTAAGCTCTAGTGAAACTAGGTACCCTGCGCACAAGTTGGAGTTTCTAGCCTTAAAGTGGGCCATAACAGATAAGTTTCATGACTATTTGTATGGGAACACATTCACTGTCATTACTGATAATAATCCGTTAACTTACCTCTTAACAACGGCAAAACTCGATGCAACGAGCTATCGTTGGCTAGCTGCGTTGTCCACCTATAATTTTGACATCAGATACCGTGCAGGTACACAGAACGTTGACGCGGATGGCCTGTCTAGGAGGCTGCATGATAAACCTGAAGACAACTCAAAATTCACTGAGGAATGCCAACGACTAGATGAGTTCCGATCTCATCTTTTATCCTCTGTCAAAGAAGTCGAGCTTCAACTTCAAGCCGAAGCAGTGAAGGCAACATGCCAAAAGCACATGGTCTTGGATGAGACTGATTCTCCTTGTGGTTTAGTTCAGTCACTTGCCATGTCTGCAGCGGCCATTCCAGACCTATTCCAGTTGGAAGACAATAGTGACAGTTTCTTTGCTGTGCCCAAGTATAACCATGCTGACCTTGTCTCCTTGCAGAGGAAAGATCCAACCATTGGCCGAGTCATTCAGCTGCTTATGACTGACAATAAACCGCCAACTGATACTATTGCAGAACCCCCGGTGGTTCTTAACCTTTTGAGAGAGTGGAAACGGTTTGAGTTTCAAAATGATTTACTGTACCGGAGACGCCAATTAGGACCAGAGACATCATTGCAGTTAGTCTTGCCTGATTCATTACGTTCAACAGTCATGCAAAGCCTACATGATGATATGGGGCATCTTGGGGTTGAACGTACGACAGATCTCATTCGGTCCCGTTTTTACTGGCCAAGAATGGCTAGTGATATCGAAATCAAAGTTAAAACTTGCGAAAGATGTATCCGTCGGAAGGCCCTCCCTGACAAAGCTGCTCCAATGGTGAGTATTACCACCACCAGACCTATGGAGTTAGTTTGCATGGATTTTCTCTCCATAGAACCAGACAGTAAGAACACTAAAGATGTCTTAGTGATTACAGACCATTTTACAAAGTATGCAGTGTCCATCCCAACAAAAGATCAGAAAGCCACCACCGTCGCGAAGAACCTGTGGGAACATTTTTTAGTCCACTACGGGTTTCCTGAGCGTCTTCATAGTGATCAGGGACGGGATTTCGAATCACGTACAATCAAGGAACTTTGTTCTTTACTTGGTATCCGTAAAGTCAGAACGAGCCCTTATCACCCTCGTGGCAACCCCGTTGAACGGTACAATCGTACATTACTCAGCATGTTGGGAACTTTACAAGCCACTGAGAAACATCACTGGCGCGATTTTGTAAAACCACTTACTCACTCGTACAATTGTACAAAAAATGACGTGACGGGATACTCTCCCTACGAGCTAATGTTCGGTAGGCAGCCTCGGTTGCCTATAGATATTGCCTTTGGGTTACCGCATTTGAACAAGCCCTCTATAACTCATTCTCAGTATGTTAAAGAACTGAAGAGTCATCTGGAACAGAGTTATGACATTGTCATAAAAAACTCTCAAAAAACAGCGAGGAAGAACAAAGAACGGTTCGACAGAAACATTCGTGAGTCCACACTAGGTGTGGGAGATCGTGTTTTAGTCCGAAATCTTCGCTTAAGAGAAAAGTATAAATTAGCAGACAAATGGGAGCAAACAGTGTATATAGTTCTCAAACAGATGGAAAACTTGCCAGTATACACTGTAAAACCAGAGAACAGAGAAGGACCCAACAGAACACTCCACAGAGATCTTTTACTGCCTTGTGGTTTTCTCTCTTCATTAGAAAATGAAACAGAACGCGTTACGAAACCTAGCAGACCTCATACAAGACAGAGTTCAGCCTTAGAACCTGACCCAGATGAGCCACTTGACGAAGAGGTAGATGAGTTTTATTACTCTGATCTTCCACAAGTGCTAAACCGACCATCCTATCAAATAGCGGTCACCTTGCCAAATAGGGAACTCATAGCAGATTCAGGACCGGTAAATAATATTCAACAACAAAACACACTATCCTTACACACAGGGGATCGCAAGGAACCAACCTTAGCTGGTAATGAAAATGCTGAATTGTCCTTACTTGACAAAGGCATCAACACCGAAACATTCTTACCTGACAGAATGAGTGAAACTGCGACATTCTTACCTGAAAGAGTGAAAGAAGCAGCAACATACTTACCTGAAAAAACGAAAAAAAACGAAGTATACTTACCTGACGTAGAAACGGGGGATGAAACTAACACAAACCTACCTCAATTGGATGGTGTCCTAAAGTCGCAGCAACGTGATGTAAGTTTTGAACCCATCATACACGATCAGACACATACATCTGAAAAGACCAAAGTCTTAGAGAATAGCTCATCAGCTCTGTCGGAAACAGAGAGCTCACTTCGTCCTGTCTCAGTTGAGAATCAAACCGAAACGGATGAGCATGATACTGTGCAACCAGAGATGTATGTCAGGAGATCTGAACGAAGTAGTCAGCCTCCTCAAAGACTAACTTACTCTCAATTGGGCAATCCACTAGTGACCGTAGTTAGGTCCCTTTTCCAAGGACTTAATAAAGCTTTTATTGACTCTCTTACTCAAGAAGTTGTGTACCCCGTAGAAACAATGCACAGGGACGTGCATGATATTTAATGGGGGAGGATGTAACCCAGAAGCTAGAACCTTAATGAGGTATTAACTAATTGGCTTACTAATATGATCCATCCTCAATTTAGATAAAATATAAAATATAAATTAAGGAAATTAACAATACTAATTAATAGATATCTAATTAACTAATAGATAATTTCATAATGAATTATTGGAAGGGTGAATAACTAAAATAACGAGTTTAATATTAAACATCGGTTAAAACAAGAATCTTGAACATCCCTAACAGAAACAGAAGAGGAAAGCTGTATACTATTGGTCCAGGTGGGAATCTGAAATTTCATTGGCTGAGAGAAATAAGTCCCGCCTCCGCGAAATAAAACCGTGCGACGCAGCTGAGCGAGAGGAGAGACAAACGGCTGTGCAGCACGCAGATACAGAAAGCAAAGACTGAGCGGTTAGAGAGAGAGAGAGAGAGAAAAAAACAACGGTCGAGGCCGTGAAGAACCCTGATTTGGGTGCCGCATAGATAGAGGGAGAGGCGGACTTGACTCCTTCTAATAAGAGCTAGGAACTTGGAACCAACGCGGTGAGTAAAGAAAAAAGAAGAGAAAAAGCTAACGATGCAACTTAAAAAAAAAAGGAAACTTAAATAGCTTATCAAATTAATTCCATTCTTATAGATTTGTGTGGAGACGACAGAGTGAACCAATCCTCTGTAGGAGGGAACCGTTGGAGCGCGTTGGTGAGTGAATGAGATTAAATTCAGTAAATTATTAAATTCAAAAAGCTAATTACAGCAACCGAGGTGACAGCAGTGGGCTGCTAGACGTTAGATCCCAGGAGTTAACATCTCAAACTACCAGTTAACGGTGGTAGGGCATATAGGAGTTAACGGCTCAAACCGCCAGTTAACGGCGGTAGGGCATATGGGATTCCCAGGAGTTAACGGCTCAAACCGCCAGTTAATGGTGGTACGGCCTAGATGTACAAGGTCCTCAGGGGCGTTATAGCTAACGCCATAGAATTAGCAATGCGTCCCTTAACCAAACATTTAATAATAAAAAAAATAGATAAATAAAAATAAATAAAAGCTAACTGATTAGGGAGGAATTATTTTACAAAGGTGGACCAAAGGACCAGAATTTATATTTTGTTGAATTTTGTTATAGAACATTTTATTTATTTATTTATTTATTTATTTATTTATTTATTTATTGTGTTACAGATATACAAGGTGTCACAATGCTGTATAGAAACACAATTAAATGTATCCTTGTTGTCATGAATGTATTTCTTGTTGAATAGTGTAGAGTAATAGAATCTAACTGAGCCTATTGAGCTGAACAATTGTTGTCATATGTAATTATATTTCCAGAGCTACTGAGAATTATTTTAATAGACAATCAAATTGATGTTATGTTAGTTGAACTGTGAACCCAAACATGATTGGCTATGCCAATAGAGTGAAGCATTTGTTTAAGTCTGTAAGACTTTATGCTGTGATGTGACGAGAAGGGTCGATGCCAACTCGCTAACAGTCCTGTTGTTTACAGGCTGGTTTTTTTTTTTTCCTTGGGTTTGATCCCGACTCCTATGATCACTCACTTGGAACGAGAACTGGATTTCTTCCTGACGAGGGAGATGGCGAGCCTTAACCACTGAACGAACCAGGACATCTCAAGTAACTGAAGAGCAGACTGCTCTCTTCTGTGAACAATCTCAACGGTGCGGTAGGAAAAAATCGCACCACCGGACTCTGACTTTCACCCCAAGCGTGGGGATTTGACTTGACGCCGGCTGACTTGTGACTCATATGATCAAATCTCATACCGACCATTTTACTATTGTCGATTGTTTTCATCTGTTTTTGTGTGTTATCTTTATGTGTTATATTTCCCATTATTATTAAAATTTAGTATATAAACCGTTTCATGCTATACCCGTGACTCCAGTCATTCTTAAACAACCTCCAATTCTCCCCGAACCTAATTATTGGCCCATTTGTTTATTTTTTCTTTTAATTATCTTATTGTATCCTGTAATCCGGTTACACTTTGATTGATTGATTGATTCATTGATTAAACAAAGGAAAAAGTAAAGTATGGAAAGTACATTTCCATGCTAAAGGTACTAACTGAAAAATTAATACGTACAGCTAATGGAATAGCAAGCTCATAAAATATAAGCTCTAGTATTATGAAATTAAAATAATTTATTTTAACATTATACAATAGGTTTTCACAATAAAGGCACATCAAATGAACAAATAAAAGAAATTCAACTGTACAATTTTGTTTCATTTTATTCCAGTTTAAAAGAATTGACCTTCGTTTTGGCACAGTCTGGATATATGAATGGGTCTTCAACCTCTATGGAGCCGTGATGCTTTCTCCACACTGCACCTATATGTATATGTCGATGCACTGCACAAAATTAAGTTTCATTACTATCAGCATTTAATGAAAAATGTCCATGAAAAATGTCCATGTGGAAAATGTTAAGGGACAAGTTACATTAATTTCTATGTGAATATTTATATGGTATAATTATTACTTTTAATTACCCTACATGCTAATCTTAATAGTACTAGGCTATAATGTGTGTTATTGCAGGGTTTTGTTTCTTTTTTTATTATTCTTTTCAAAGCGCTTTTTCTTTTTTCCGCATTTGTGGGACTTTTGGACATCTTGGGAGGATTGTTCTAAATGAATCGGTTCTTTGAACTAAAACCGAAAGTTTGAATTACTTTCTTTCAACCCAGTAACGTCTCTAATCCTCCTTTATCCGCGACAAAAAATCCACCTAATTGAGACATAAAAGAAAATAAACGTATTTAAATTTCTTTGAAACGATTTTTGTTCAACTGAACAGAGTCTCGAGAACGATCCGGTCAAAAGAAGTGAATAGGTTGGGACCGCCCATGGATGGAAATTTCCAGAAGCTGCCGCTGCTTAAAACCCGTTTCTACAACGGTCTCGGTCATTCGTGTGACGACATCTGAACGGTGTAGGTTTCTTCGACTTAACTCGCTACAAGTCAACAAATCTGAAAATTCGTGAACTTTAATAGATACCCACTGTGGTGTAATACACGTTTTGAGGTATTTTTACGCGCTCGTAGTTTCTTCCGACGTTTTTAAAAGAGTTTCAAGCCACGGTTGACCTGGTAAGAAATCTCATTTATACCCAGTTTTGCTCAAACGGTTCACAATTTTGTCGTTTAATGGGAATTAACTATATTGTTTTAGTCAAATTGTGCTAGTTGTAGTAAGCGTAATGAGATGTTTACAGAGTTAGAGGCATCGTTGTTTTCGGCCTACATAATTCTAGAAATTTCCTCGAGTTACGTAACAATGCAGTGGCCGCTAGGGGCAGCAGCGAGAAGGGTGGTTACATAAAGGTCGATAAGAAAAAAAGCAGGAAACGAGTAGAATATCTGTATAATCTGATTTTTTTTTCTTTTCAGCCCTAGGCAGAAATCTGAACCATGGCCAAGCACGTGGACTCCAACTCTGAAATGGCTCACGCTCGCCAGACCGATGGGCTCAACGTGATTTTCGACCAGAAAAGTCCTGGATCGTCCCGCTCGCGCTCACGCTCTGTCTGCAGTAGTGCCAGCAGCCGTTCCACCGGCTCCAGCTACAAGGGTCCCGAGAACCGGACACGATACAGGTCTTCCTCCTGCTCTTCGTCATCTTCTTCGAGCTCGTCCTCTTCTCGCTCCAGGTCTCGGTCCTACCCCCGCTGCCACCGGAGGACCTCACGCTGCCGCTGTGATGACCATGGAGGCCGTGGCCGCACCCCACCTCGCCGCTACAGGGCCCACTCTCGCTCATTCAGCCGCTCTCCACCTCGCCGCTACAGGGCCCACTCTCGCTCATTCAGCCGCTCCCCACCTCGCCGTTACCGAGATAACCGTTCCCCACCTCGCCGCTACCGGGCTTACTCCCCCTCCTACAGCCGCTCACCCTCTCCAGATAGGTACTCTCGTCATCGGAGACACTACAGGTCCCGTTCCAGGTCTCCCCTGCGCTGGGACCGATACAGGAGACCTGCGAGTCAGTTTAGATGCAGTTTCTCCCCACCCTCCAGGACCTACAGGCGGCGATCGAGGTCCAGATCCACTGAACGATCCGTCAGCTTGAGCTTGCATGGTAATGATCAGTTTATTTGACTTCTCAAGTCTTATCTGCAAATTCAGATAACTAACTTTCTATAACTTCTGTTCAGATAAAAGGGCACTCTTAGAAGCTGCTCAGACCAACGCCATGAGGCTGTTTGGAGTGGAGAAGCTGGACCTTCCTGAAAGTGTGAAGCCAATCCTTAAAGACGAGCCCGAGCCCAACAGATCATTGCCAGAGCCAGGGTTGAGGGCAAAGGAGAGCATCCAGAGGCTGTCAGAGGTGGGTAACCAGAGAGTTAGCAGAATACTAGATCGTT
Organism: Nothobranchius furzeri; assembly: GCF_043380555.1. Lineage (NCBI taxonomy): Eukaryota > Metazoa > Chordata > Actinopteri > Cyprinodontiformes > Nothobranchiidae > Nothobranchius > Nothobranchius furzeri. The sequence goes on from NC_091758.1 coordinate 35,517,204, forward strand.
TACTGATTTTATGGACTCTAGTCAGTTTCTTCAAACTTGCAACAAGCAATTTACTGCTTAGCAGAGGTCTGTCCTGTATTGCATTTCCTGTCATATTTGGACCCTTGAGGGAACCTGCTCTCTATTTATTCCTGTCTTCATAGATTACATGACACTGGTCTCCTTCACTCATCGGCACCTGGGAATAAAGGGCTGTCATGTGACTTGGGTGACAACAATGTTTGTTTGCGTTCAAATGTTAGTTGATAACTCCTGACATGTTAGTAGGCAATCAAGTTGTGTAATGTTAGCATTGTGTGCATAGACTTAATTACACACATAAAAGCTTAGCTCATATTCGGACAGGCTGTAGACTATTTGACATTACAAATGTATTTATGCTTGCAGATGAAATGGGTTATTGTTATTTAGCAGAGTCTGCCACTCGCTGATGGATCACAGGTGTGTGGACTGCATTATAGTGACTATTCCTGTCAAGAACCACTCTCCATATGTCAAAGATAAGTTGGTACACAGAATGTGTGCTAAGGGGTTGGGGTACCTGCGTCTCCGTCATTATTCCACTCTTAAAAACAATGTCCGCTTCAAGGTCTGTCCTCCTAAGACTATTTGTGGGAGGATCTGCATTAAAGTAACATCTATAAGATTTATTTCTTAAATACAGTAAAGCTTCATATCAGTAATGAACAGTAAAAAGCTTCAAAATGAAGCTCACTGTTCTGCCCCTTGCTTGTAATTAACTTGTTATTTTTATTTTTTTTTAAGAAACAGGAGAATGAGCCAGAGCCAGGTGTGTCGAGTCCAGTGACATCTCCCAAAAGAAAAATAGCCTTCAGTGAGAACGTAAGTGTTTACAAATGTTAGGTTATAAGTGGATTTGAAAAGCTAGTAATCTGCTAACTAATTTTGTGTCTTTTTTAGAATTTCGTGGCCAAACCAACGATGGTCGCTCCATCCACCGCTAAGGTAACGCTCAAAGTCGACAGCATTGCAAGCAGGAAGCCCTACGGCCACTGGATTCCCATCAGTTCAGGCCGAAACTCCAGTTCACACTAACTAAACTGGTCACTTTAGTGTGGCACAGGGTACATGGACACTGTGAATACTGTAAATAGTTTGTACATATGGTCATTGTGGTCATTTTCTTTCAGATGTTAAAGATTTAAGTGGAAAACAATGAAGTATTCAGGTGGGATTGTTTTCTTTCTTCCGTGTTTGTGGTAATTTATAGATCAATAAAGACTTGTTCAAGTGTACCTAAAGTCTTTCTTTTTTCTTTATGTACCCAAAATTTACATGAGGTCTGTATTTAGTTTATCAAGTCTGTGCTAAATCTAAAAGGTAAGTTCACTAGGAAATGAGAATGACAACCCACACTTAAGGACAGGTGAACATGAAACGTCTTCTACCTCTTCCAATAGTCATGGATATAGAACATTTGAAGGGAAACTTAGAAAACGAGTGACTTAAGCATTTCAAATGTCTTGGGCCACAACAGGGAAGGTATTTTTGGTGTCCAGTAGACATCCCAGCATGTAGAAGCTCTTAGCGATAGCAATTGTAAACATCAGCGCTGTAGAGCACCCAGGGATTTCCCCCACAGCATGTGTTTAAACTGGAGACCACTGTAAAGGTGTTAAAACGCAAATTCCACAGATAAGCCAAGAGTTGCAGTCTTGAGTTGACCACAAACATTGGTAAACCGGATTGGCTGATTATTTTAAAGATTCAAGGACTTGTTCAGATGAGGAATTTAAATCCAATCCAAAGGGTCACAATGTAATATAGAATTGTACCAAAGCAGCTTTTGCTAATTACATTTGTTACCATGTCGTTATCTAGAGGCAGTCCTGTTTCTGCTGTTGTGGCTTTGCAACCAGCCCTACAGCTCAACATTGGCAGCATCTTGGCCCGTTCACATTTCAGGTGAATTATTGCTGAAGAGTAACCAAGTGGCAACAAATCAAAGGAATTTTCAGACCACCGTCACAATATTAAAGGAGGAATTGCAGATGGAATATCATGCTGCCAGACTAGGTGTCTCCTGCTGTAACCTGAGACCGATTACTTCGATTGCAGATTTTTAATGATTGATTTACGTACGAGACTCAAGGATGTCCATGATGTTTAACCAAAAACATTTAAAGTTTAGTTGAATCTTACATATTTTCTGTAAAGCATCTCATGTTTACAAGCTTTACATCAAATCAACTTAGCTTAACCAGGCACTTTGGCTTTTAAAGCATCAGACTAAAGATTTATAGATCATCTGTTACGCATCAAACAAATCATCAGATAAAACTTCAAAAATGCCAGTTCCTAATTTAACTGCATCAAAGCGGCGAAGATACTCGGAAAAACCAGGGAATCTTTGAACAAAATCTCATAAACTCACCGAGATCAAATCTTACAGATAAGCATTAATAAAAGTCATTCAGTGGAGCGATTCATCAGATCAGGACCCACAGCGGCCCTGCAGAGGGCGCTGTGCCACTGCATTCAGAGGACCTGAGTCACAGACCATGGGAACCTGTAAGCTCCTCTCAGAGCCAGTCACAATGTTTTCCTGGTCATGTCACAGCCCTGAGCAAGTTAGTACAGAGATGGAGACGATAAATTACTCCAGTGATGGTCCTTATCTCTCTCTGCACCTATCCCAAACATCTCTTGGCTGACATCCTGTTTTAAAGGCCCAGCGGCCTGATGCTAGTTAACGGTAGTTACTTCACAGACTCCATAAGACCACATGCAGTAAATCCTTAGGAAAAAATCATGAATTAAGGTAAGTGAATAATTAGAAACAATTTATTTTAAAATACACACCAGAGTAATTATACTGTACAAAAGATTACTAAACGCGACATTTCTTAGAGAACGGCAGCATGATACAAAAGCTTTCTGAGGAAGCGCACTTCAACATTAGCTCGTAAAAATAAGCAACAAAAACAAAAGTTATGGCAAAGACGACTAGACTAGACGGCCGTTCCTCTCTCCAAGTTCTGTTTGATCTCGGCTGTGTATTTGCCATAGAAGCGCTCCGCCTTCTTGTTGAACTTGGCATTCCTCTCGTTGATGTAGTCGATGTCTGCGTCGTCGTTGTAGGCTCTGCGCCGGCTGTACTTGGCACGCTTCTCGATCCTGACAATTGCAAGGAAAGACGACTCATGGAGGATTTTTCTAAAAACCAGTATGGCCACTGATCATCGTGGCATATCCAATAACAATAATTGGCTACAGGCACTAATTTGGGGGCACGTGTTTAAAGCTTGGCAGAGGAGAGTGACAATGGAAAACCTAAGACACATATACACACTGTCTTCAAAGGATTAGTCTGCGTCACACTCTGGCAACTAAATCCTTGTTAATGCTCAACAGTCGCATCTCCAGCACAGGCCTGAAACTTCTCAAATACTGAACAGCTCAGGGAACGACTGCCGATCAAAGGCTAAAACGATCAATGGATCAGACTAGACGCTTAAGGCAGAGCTGTAGTCCTGTTGCTTGTGATGTAAACAAAAAAAAAACACTAAAGCAAATGCATGTTATTACAAATTGCTTCTCAAAACAAAACACTATCACATGACTGGAGGTTTGCTAAACTATCTACCACAGCCACTTAAACACTTTATAAAGCATTTCTGGTAATCATTTGTTTGACCTGTGGTCTGACCAAGGTTCATGCCCCGACTAGGACCAGTGGTATAAGCTGCCAAAGCCTCACCCCATTCATTTTAAAGCCAACTGTCTGCTTGCATCAAGACTCGTACCCTGGAGTTGATTTTTCTCAAATTAGACAGGCCTGGCTCACCCACTGAGACAGCCTCACATGGCTGACACTTAAGAGCATCTCCACACCGTGTTTGTGGTGTGCCAGTGTTAGAAAAGTGTCTGTCATTCTGCGAAAGTTGAAAAGGAAGGGTTGTTTGGATTGCCAAAACCAATAATAACTAAAAAGATTGAGGTTAAACACTGCTGGAAACCACCCTCTCCTTTGTTAAACGGTTTAAAAATGGATGAAATCATAGAAACATTCTACAAGCTTCATCGTCTGCTTTTAGCTTATGGTCCAAGCCGGTAGAAAACACCAGTCCCAATGAGGAATCTGCCCAGTCAGAGTGGTGCTGGATGGGCTGGCCAGAACCAAGCTCAAATGGAGAGAGGGTCAAAAAAGAGAAGGACCTCTTTTATGAAGCTCTGCTGAATGTGACTTACTGTTTCTCCACGTCTTCCACCATGCGGTCAATGCCCTCCTTTGATGGGGTATGGGTCCCATAGATCAGGCTATTCGTTGTGGGGTAGAAGTCCTCACCGCTGTGGAGCACCAGCAAAAGCATTAGACATACTTAACTCAAGATAATCACCATTTCTCCAGGCTTCTCTATCCCATCTTTGTGATCGTGAAAGTCCAAAAGAGGAAGGGCGTGTAGCTTCAGGGCAGATTGTGACATGAAGCAGCTCTTAAAGGGGTAATAAACCTCTCGGGCGTGGGGTTCCCTTTGACCTGAACACGTGTGTGCAGCACTTTTACACTTTCAAAGTCTTTAGATTCATTCTTGATTATGAAACTACGTCAAAACAAAACCCAGGGCAAATTAGGGCTCATCGTGACAGAACACTTACTAATTGCTTCCCAGACATGTGATGAGTGAATTCTTGGATGATGTCAGGGTAACATTTTGGATTAACTTTACTATTCGAGATTTCACAGTTCTGGTCTGAACTCTAGACTTGTCTCATGGATCAACTCAGACATTTCAACATACCACAGGGCATCTACCACAAGTCATACTTTCACAATCCAACATAAAAACATCTTCAGATGAGTCTTGCTCATCATGAGTTCATTCATTAACACCCATTAGTATCCTCGTATTGGCTTCTAACCTTGGATGGTGACATCTCCTGAACCCAGTACCCTCAGCTGAGGCAAAACCATCAGGTCATAAGTGCTGCCCCCCAATTCTCACATGTAGCTCGAACCAATCGCTGTATAGTTTGTTGTTCACGCATCAAAAGACCAACGGAAAACAACAATCATCCGCAAACTGAGTCAGAACGATTGTGATTGGTGGGTCGTTCTGTGCTGCGCGTCAGGTCCACGGAACGTCCGAAGGTCACCTGTGCGGCCATGTTGCCCATCGGCATTTTTCTGGACTGGCGAAAATCACTTGGGAAATTTTTATACATCGCCAGTGCTCGGCAGCCTCGCCTCTGTCAGTGTGCCCCAGGGCAGCTGTGGCTACATTGTAGCTCATCCCAACCAGTGTGTGAATGTGTGTGTGAATGGGTGAATGACTGATTGTGTTGTAAAGCGCCTTGGGGGGTTCCAGGACTCTAGAAGGCGCTATATCAAATACAGGCCATTTACCCAACCTAAGTGGTCACTCCTAGAGATGTTAGACTTCAGACAGCACCTCTACTCACCTTTCATCCCGTAGCTTGCTGTAGCTTTCCAGGTCAGGCCTGATTTGCTTGGTGAGTCTCTGGTACTGTCGGAATTGGGCCTCGGCATAACCTGCAGTAGTTTTTGTGAGAAGTATAAAAAGGTTCTAATTAGTGGAACAAACAAGCAGGCATGAGGCTCAGCAGCACGACCTGCGGCTAGTGAGGGAGGGCTGAGGAGGCACCCCTCCTTCTCCCATCCACTCTTCGAGCCCCTCAGCTGATCATTTTCTTCCAGAGATTAAATTCAAGGGAAGGTTTGAAGCAACAGATGGCAGTCATATTCTGGAGACACAGCAACCTCTTTTCCTTCAGTAGATTAAATTAGAAGCTGTTTTAAATGAAACCGCCGTGCTCTTACACGCAGGCTGTGCTGCTTTTACTCAGCTACCACGTAAAGCTCAAGCAGTTCCACCTCATCTTTGTGTTACACAGAATTAGGAAACTTCTCAATCACACGCTGGAACAGAGTGAAACAAAATCAAGAACAGAATCTGTGTCCCGGTTCCCAGTTTTGTAAATGTGTTTAAAGGCTCTGTGGCATGAGACGAAGAGTACCAGCGCTCTAAATAAAGCGGTTTGATCCAATTGCTGTTCGCTTCCCGGTTCTTCCAAAACATTCACAAAAGGCTTGTAAAGTGAATTTAAGCATTAACTGACAGCTATTTCTGTGTGTAAAAGGTTTGGTAATTCCATTAGATGTGAAGGATCTTTAAAGGCACAAAAATGTTCAACCAGGTTAGATCTTTATCAGCTGAAGCTAGAGATGACTGCCGTCACGTGTCTGCACTTCAAACCCAAGTGGGCCACAGTAAGTTCATTGTTAAATGTAATATTTGGGTGGTGCCTTGTGTAATCAATGAATGGCATCCTTGAGGCTCCAGAGTGGATGGAACACACGTGTGAATCCATTTCATTCTTCATTATCATCTGATAATTATTTAAATAAATCATAACAGCAGAAGTCAGAGTCTGTCTCAGATGGTATTTGTATGCTGTCAAAGGTTGAGTTTAGAAAAACTTCAACACTAAGATCATTCTAAATATGGCAGGTTTTATTCACTTTTTACTGATCCGATCGATTAACCAACCAAATTACTCTGTTCATTTTCTTATTTTCATACAGTAAACCAGTGTTTCTTAATTATTTTCCATCAAGCCCCCGTCAAGGAACATCATTTCTATGTCTATGGGGAGCGTAACATAGTAGATGCTTTTTAATTTCTCTCCCATCAGGAGCGTTTCTGATCAACAGCAAATGCGTTCCACGCTGCTGGTCATGTAAGGTCACAAGATCACCGGAGAGTTGCAAGTTCCCGTCTGTCTGTCCGTCTGTTGGCACCAAAACAAGCAAGCATGCATCTAAAAGCTCTGGTTTATTTTCGGGTTACTTTAACAAAGGAAGTGTCACAGATGACGTTTGTTTCTTCAGTAAGTTAGGTGACTGGAAATCTGCAGGTGTCTTTCATTTTCAAGTTTACCAGATGTGCTGTACTGCCCCAGTGTATTATTTTCTGTCTGTTCTGATCTGACACTCCGTGGCTAATGCTGGCTTTATGCTAACACACCTCCACAGCCATCTTGACTCATTAAAGTCAATCCATTCCATAAAATATGAGCAGGAGACAAAGTTAGTAGCCAGTGATTTCTCCTACATAAAACATTTATATAACTGATGAAAAGAACACGCCATATAATAACCGTTTAGATCATTTCGGAGGGGAAAAACATCAACTTCTGTTGGCAATTTTAGAAATACCAAGAGATGTGCAACTTAAATGATATTGTTTTTGTTTGTAGAAACATAACTTAGCTTTATTAAGATAAAACAAGTGGTGCTCGCTGCAGAACCACAAAGGTGGAGCTGCACCAGAGTCAGCCCCACCCATTCCATCAGAGTCAGTCCAATTCCTTCCAGTTGTCAGACTTAATAGCATTCTGGAACCAAAGAGGGTGTTATAGCTAATATCATCTAAAATGCAAGATTGAGGATGGAGTTGAGAAGTTAATTGAACAGTTTTTGTAAAGCTTCCATATAATTAAAAATCGAACTTTTGGGACTTTTTACCATGTTATATTGTCATTTCCTCATAAGAAACACGCCGAAGCCATTTTTGGCCTCATTCATGCATTTACCCCCCATCTCAGCTCCAATTTGGTCTCCTCCCCCAAAGCGGGTCTGGTCTTGGTTCTCAAATCTGGATATTCTGTGAATTTTCTGAAAAATTATTTCTGAAATAACTTCTACTGAGACACCGCCGGACTTATGTTAAGCATAATTCTGCGCACACGAAGACGCATAAGACCCTGGATGATGGCGCTCAATGGTTAAAGGAATCACGGAAGCGGTGTGATGCGCTCCGTTGCGCGTCTAGACGGTACCGTAGGAGGCGAGCTGCCATGGTTTGCCGCATGCTACAGGAGCGGGCTATCTAGGAGTGCACAGCGTCCCCCGGTCCCCTCCTCCTCCCTGTCCGGAACTCGACCTCACCAGTATGAAGCAGCCACCTTGTCCGTAACAAGTCCAGACCTGTTACTAGGGGCATCGTCCGGTTTAATTACGGAAAACGTTATCCGGATGTTTGTATTCAGACACAAAGGTCTTACGGACAGAGTCCTGAACATTTCTGTTTTTCATGGCCTGTCTGAAGGGGGCTCAACTTGCTCGGTTAGTTTTTACTTGTTTCTCTTTTCTCTCTTATCTTAGTGCTTTTATTTGTTAACTTTTAATTTTATGCTTTGCTTTTATGTGCGTTAAGTGTTTTTAGCTTTACATTTTACTCCTATGCTGTCTTTGTTGCTGTGTTTTAGTCTTTCGCTCTCCTGTACAGCACTTCGGTTAGCTGCCACTCTATTTTTAAATGTGCTTTAGAAATGAACTGGTATGGTATTAGGGTACTGTACATAATCCCCTACAGCACCTGATTATTAAGCAACAGGTCGTGAAACTTCACTACAACATAGAAGTTTATATGTTTCCATTTATTTTTACATTACAAATGTTGGCACTGTAAAGCTCCGTTTTGCTGTCAGTAGTTGCTTATCAGCATTAATTAAAGATGGTCTTAAATAATCAAGATCTCAATTTCAGTCAAAATACAGCAGCCCTAGAACCCATTATTATGAGCCGACTGTATTTTTACATCTTTATATTTTGAACTTGAACCACAAACCTGCAAAACCCTGGTCTGGATTCTTCTTCTTTTTCTTCCTCTCCCATCGTTCAGCCTCATCAGCTGTGACTTCCAGTAGCTTCACTCTGTCATAATCCTTGCCAGAGGCGGCACATTCCTTAAGAAATTTTTAATAACCATCAAAGCATGAAATACCATTCTTATATCTTTTAAATCTTACATTTTATTTAATTAATCTAGGTATTTCACTAATGTTTGTGTATTAAACACACTTTTATGGTACAGATTTCATGACATTATTTTTGATAAGTCAAGGCAGATGCAGAAATAGACCAACTCTGGGATGACCAATCAATGCAGGATAAAGCAACCCAACACAAAAGATTAAATACATTATAAAAGCAATAACAAAAGCTTGACTTTTCAAACAAAAGCTATTCTTTTAGAATGGTTTGATAAAATGATTTAGTGTGGTCAATAAATCAGATGGCAAACAAAAAAATAAAAATACCTTCTTCTTTTCACTCTCAGCAATTTCCCACTCCAGTCGGGCTTTTTTAGCTTCCCAGTTGGCAGGAAGTTTCAGTCTCTTATCCTCCTCCACAACCTCCTGCTGATTCAGCTTTCGTGCTTCGTTCTGCAGTAAAAACGAACAGATAAATAAATATTTACAAGCAGGTTAATCTACTTTACAATGATCTAATCCCGAAATGCTCATATTATTTTCCGAGTTATTATAACACAACAAAATATACAGTCGCTATGTGATCGTTAGGCATGCCATCACTACACACAACACTGTTTATATGTAGAAAAACAACCAACCCGTTTGAAATGTAACTCTCTGAATTTACGAAGTCTCGCTTCTCTCTTCTCGGAAGCCAAAGTTTCGGCCGGTTCTGCTTCAGTAGCCGTGGCGGTTCCCTGTATGAAAGAGCAAATTAACACAATTTACAAGAAATAAAATCTCATTTATGCTATTTTATGACCGACGGTGTTAGTCCGATATGTTGTTTGTTAGCACACATGCTAACGAGGAACAGCTTGTAAAAAAAACAACGAAGTTTATGCAACAGGAATGAAGCTTTGACAATAACTGAAGGAGAAACACGTTTCTAAAAAGGTGTACATCAACGGAGTCGTTATCACCTTAAAATATATCAGCTTTAGTAAATAAGCAAAATACCAACCTCGTCACAGGACGCCATTGTTATTCTGGCCTGAGAAAGCTGAGCGGAAATACGTCATTAGCACCGGATATAGAATCAAAACAAAATAAAAGCTTACAAAAACAAACAAAATTATTTTTCTTGCCTTGAAATATTTTAATATTTTATCCTTAAGGCAAAACACATATTTCCTTTTAATGACGATTTATATGTATTACTATATTTTCTTCATGGTTCATAGCACAAAAGCACAGTCAATGCTCAAAGAGCTGACAAAGCTTTTTTGTGGGAAAATAGTGCAACACACTTAGATCACGGGGTGTTTTCCAGAATTTGCCACCCATTTGTTGGTGGTTCTGTGCTTAAATCAGCAATTAAAGATGTTATTTTTGAGCTGCTCTTTATCTGATTTGAGGACCCAAACACAGAAGGTCAGTTTGTACATTTTTATTAAGTAAATGATTGTCACACAAGAGCAAGTCAAATTACAATTTCCAGGAACCAAAATCCTATCAGAAATGTAGCATTTGACCAAACTGATTGCTATGAAATTGGAAAAACTCTGGAAAATGTTTTGGAATGAAGAAGTAATTTGGTTGTATTCTAACGTTAGGAATACATGTGAAAATGTATGACTAACTTTTGAAGTTTTTAGTTACAGCCTACACCCGTTTTTAGAGGTCCAAATGACATTAGGCAAGCAAACAGTAATCAGTTTAAATCCAAGAAATTGCTCCTGCCAGATGTAATAAAATCCTCCCTAAGTGTTCCTGAGATATTATGTCTTAACAAATGGGAGTGACAGACAAGCTGGAAAACAGCTTTCAGTCTCTGACACAAAGGTATGTAAAGTTTATTCATTTCATTGACATTTAAATGCAACAGAACCAGCAGAAACTTTACTACATTTCATCAAATAACCCTCATAAATCAAGAAAAGACATATCAACACAAATACAGTCAATCCTCAGGTGGTTTTATTCTGCATGACTCAACTGGAGCAGAACTCACATATAAAATATGAATATTCTCTAAGTATGTTCATATCTATAGGAGTTTCTTTGACATTCACCGAGGATTTAACTGCACACGTTTGTCATCAGACCCCAAAATAAAAAAATAAGTTGTGATACCAAAAATAAATTAGCCTTTTTGTGCCATGATTTCAAAAGTCGCTGCCAGGCATTTTGTGTTTTACTGAAACATCTTTGTAAACAATTTCAAACCACCCATCTTGCTTCATTTTGATGTTGAAATGCATTGAAAAGTCTTGCCAAACTGTATTGGAAACTGGAATGACACGCACAGGCAGCAATTATGAATAAGACTGGAGGTTATAAAAGAGATGCATAAAAGGTCAAGCATAAAGTCATCAGTTACCGCACACAGAGTTGGGTCTGACTCTCTTAAACTAATTAGCTATGGTTGTTTTGCTGCAAAGAAACCAAATGTTGAAAACATTTTTTTCCCTTTTGCCCACAAACACACAAGTATCAATCAAGGATTTTGAGGACAGAACTTCCAAAATACGATTTATTTTTTTATCTGATCAGAGGACAAAGGTAAACACTTTCAAGAGCCATCTGAGCATGTTTGACTTGCCAAAATGGATGTGCTCCCCGTTTGATTGCATTATACTAATCGAGCTCCTTCGGAGGATGTAATTAAGTGGAGTTTATAGTCTTAGATTAAAGCATCCTCTAGATCACAGGCAATGGTAATGGAGTGATGCATTTTCACTGGAAACCAGATGGGAGCACATCACAACAGTTCAAAACATCACCGGGTGCAGTAATGGGCACAGCTAGGCTACTAGCATGCAAAAAGCAAAACATCCTCATAAGGAATGACTGACTAAGTCACAAGGAAGTGACTGATATAAGGAAGAGGATGAAGAAAACAAGCATTTCCTCCATATTTAAATGCACTCCCACAGTGGCAGCGGCACACAACACAGAGTGAAGTTTATAACATCAAAAAACGTCTGATGTAAATATGGAACAAGCACGAGAGTTTACTAAATGTCTCATGGGTGAGTTGCTTTTTCTTCTTTTTGTTGAACTCATCCACATAATACTCACGAGTTCTCAAGTATTCTCGTATGTTAATGTCCCTCTGGGTGCATTTATTCACTTTCCTGGAAGTTTTAGCTTGTTTTGTTCTCTGCCGACTGAGAAGGGAGAAGGAGAAAGGAGAAAGAATGAGTCAAAAAGCTGAAAGCTTGCTGGCAACTAGGGGACTCTTCCCATTAAAGGGCACAGAATATTGGTTTGAACAGTGTTCTTTTGTGACACGGTGAAAATATGTTATTGTTGCCGATTCTTAGATATTTTTGGGTTGGGCTTTAATTTTCTGTGGGTGGAAATTGTTTTTAAATCACAAAAATGCTGCTTCAAACCAGGGATTATGGAAAAAATAACATGAAGACAATAGAAATGCGTGCAAAAAAACCCCTCTGTGCATACAGTTTATACCAGAATGCACAATTACAACTAGTGCTGTTCGATATTGGCCTGTTTTACCAATATCCGATATACCGTTAGAGTCTAACTTTTAATTTCTGATAATGATATTGACAGAAAAGTTAAATACTATTTGGTAACTAACATCACATATCTCATATGATGCACAAGTAAACTTTAAAGACCAGTTCACTCATGTTTCCAACACTTCCGCAGTGGTCTCTAGTATAAATGGATGCCTTGTGAGTTGGTCTCTGTAGGAAAAAAAAGCTCTGGCGCTCCCATTTTTCAGAATGTAGAAGTGAGCCAGATGAGAGACGAGAATAAGACGGCAGGAGTCTTATTTCCTGATATCTGGACATCTTGCATCTGAATGGCTAACAGCAATGCGTCTCTACCACTGACTCAACTCGATGCTTTATCTCTACAAATAACACAAGCTTGGAGGAGTTCTGCCACGTTGTGGAGTTGCTAATGCTAATGTTAAACTCAGAATGACTCATCATATTTTAGTTTCTCAATGAACTGGTCTTTTAACACAATATTTGCAAAATATAACAACAGTTCAATTTAGGCCATTTGCACCAAACACATAAAAATGTAAAAATGATACCTCAGATCTTTCATATTTTGACATCTGAAAATATTGGTTTGTGATATGTGCGTGGTATGTAAATGTTGTGTCATTAAAAGAGTAAAAAAACACCAATAATTTCTGATATTAAATTTCAATGCTAATATTGGCCGATAGACAAACATACTCAATGGCAACTCTACAAAATAAGCCATCTTAAAACATTTTTTCATGCCTTTTAACGACGTTCTAACAAAGCATAGCTATAAATACGTGGTTCTCTTGTATTTGTAAATCTCAACCAATAATACGGCTCAGTCCAAAACGAACTATCGGACCATCCGTTTGTCTCGTTGAACCGTCCATCGCACTTCCATATTTACCTGGGTCCTCCACTCATTATGCGCTAGGTAGAGGTGTATTCATAAAAATGTACGTATGCCTTTATATCTATCTTCAGTTGAAGGTATAGCGGAGGATCTTTTTCTTCTAGGTGAATCATCTGAACTATTGGTCTGTCAGTCATTCTGGTGAAGCTTTCACGTAAGGACGTCGTCATACATGCTCGTTCCTAGGTTAGTTTTCACTTCCTGTGCATGCCATGCGCATTTTGTTTATGGGTAGAGTGATACCCCTTCCTTCTTTGCCGTTCTCACCAAGTTTTTTTGAAAATGACTGAGAGTCACAAGAGAAAAAGTGTCTTTGAAGTCTACGATAAGAAGAGAAAGGCCTCCGAAGTGTTCAGTAAGACCAGAGTTTTTTTAACAGACTTTTTTCAACGATGGCGTGAACTGAAAGCGAAGACTGGGCTCCCCACGGATGCTTCTGTTGCCGGGTTGCTGCTCGACAGGTAAGCTAAAGTTCGGCATGCTGTTTAATTTGCTACGCCAGCAGCTGCTTGTGAACAGAATGTGCACAAAGAGGTGCACACTTTTTCAAAGCGTGGAGAGAACGGTTCTTTCCTGAATATCTAGCTGCCATTTGGGAAAATGTATTTAGGCACAAAAGCAACAATTCGCTAGCAATAATTGCTAATTTAGCTTTTTATTTTGTTAAAATTTTGAGTTCATCGCACTTTTTTATCCACTAACTGTTCAAACACTTACCAACCTCAGTGGTTCCAATAGAATTTGCTTAAAACGAACAAAAACAAGGCAGGTTGATGTAATCTTCTGTCATCTCAGTTCACAACCGCTTCATTAGTTACATCGGCCTCAGATTTGCTTTTAATTTGAAATCCAGACTGGACGTTTGACAGGTTAAAGTGTGGATCTCAGTGGCGCTGTCGCTGCCATTTGACAGAACTGAACTTTAGGGTCTGAAATGTGTTGAGGCCACCCATAAATGCTGAACAGCCTCCCCTAAATATTAACTTTTCCATTCAAGCAAATCAGCCCTGAAATAGTGTAACATTATATCTGCAAATAAATTGCACCTTGGGGGGAGGTTTCTAAATCCGAAGCAGACGTCGTGGTGCTTTGTGACGGCTTCCTATTAATCAAACAAGACGTGATTTTAGCTCGGCTTGCTACACGCTGTGAATGAGATGCTACGTGTGTTTTTATGCACCAGGCATGAGTTTGACTGTCACAGTTACCGTGCTCTCTTAAGAGTTTCTCCAGATAGCGCGTGTGGGGGCAGGGCCCCTTGCTGTAAAGGCAGCTGCTTCACATCTGGAAGTTAATATAAACATCATGGCCAATAAAATCATTCCATTTCCTTAATTACTATTCCTGTCATTTCCGCACTAAATGAAAAGTTATTAATTCGGCGCCAACACAAACACGCTTCTCCAGAACGAGGAGCTGCTCTTGAAGCGCCGCCACCCTGACTACGGGCCGCTGTCACTGGACTGGAACCACAAGCTCCCGCCGCTCGCTGGCAGGGTGTGTTCGTGTGTGGTGAAAAGAGGCCAGGACACCGGAGACATGTTGCTGTCTCGTTTTCCATCACTTGCAAATGTCCCAACTGGTGCCAGCATAATAACGACAGGCAGGACCAGTCCTGTTTCATATCATCTCGTTCGTTTGCAGCTTCAACATGTCTTTGGCACCCCGTTCTCCATCTCTTTCATCCCTTCTTTTGTCTTCCTCTGAACACGTTGTACAACAGAACTGTTGAAACAGCACAAAGGGTGCTTTCACCCCTAACAGATTTCTTCTGGTTTTAGTTTTTTTTCTTGTCTCAGATCAGCAAATAATTATTAATATTAGAAAAAAACCTGAATTATTATAAAACATGACTTTGAAATTACGATTCATTGATTAGTGGAAAAAAGTTAACAACCAAACTTCAATTATGAATCGACATGTGATTAACCACATCATTCAGACCAGGGGTGTCAAAGTCAAATTCACACTGGGCCGAAATGAAAATCTGGGTCGAAGTCGCGGGCCAAACTGTAAAATAAAATGACACAAACATCACAAAACACCTTTTGTTGTTATTATCTTTAGTGAAAATTAAAGACATCTGCATTATTACTGAGATGCAGATGGCCACATTCTGTGATAGCCACTATCATTGTGTGTGACCTTACTGTAACTTCAGTTATAATGACTTGTACATCACACAAACTGTTTCTGGTAACTTCTCTGATGATGTAGTTTATAAAAAAAGTGCATTTGACCACTGACATCTGCATTATTACTGAGATGCAGATGGTCACATTCTGTGATAGCCACTATCATTTGGGCCATTCCCATCTGTACCGGGTTGGCCCGGGCCGGGTAGCGTAGGTTGTTTACATATCTGGGTGGCCTGGTATTTTTCCGGGCCAACCAAGGCTCATTCTCAGCCCTCTTCTCGAGGGGGTCTGCTTCAGGCCGACCAGGGCCAACACACCCACTGCTGACAGCAAATTCACACCTTCCATTAGAGCAAGCCTCTGATTGGTGGGTAGAATCAGCCCACATGGGCTTAAGACAAGGATGTTTGGAACCAACCGGGCCAGGCTGGGGCTGACTGGGGCTACCCGGCCTGGGCCGACCCGGTACAGATGGGAATGGCCCAATTGTGTGACCATGGTCCCCGCCGCACAACTTCCTCAAAGCTTACATAGTTTACGATTGTAACATAGCATCTTCTTCTTTTATGCCAATTCAGGATGTACAGACACAACAAAACGCAACACTGCCCCCTGGGGTCACAAATTGTTATGGGTTGTAGAATTTGGTGTAACAACGGCAGCAGACGCTGGAAAAAACACCAAGGAAGGGGCGCTTCGGCTCCGCCCTAACGCCACAAAGTGTCATAGGAGTTGTAGTCTTTATGGTAAAATCGGCCAGCGGGTCAGTTTTAATATATTTTTGATATTTACCTCGCGGGCCACATAAAAATGCTCCACGGGCATGTCTGACACGTTATTTAGACCAATGAGGAAGAGGACAAGGACAAAACCATCCTGGAATGTTATGTGTGCTCCAACATTCTTCTATGCTGTTTTCCTCTTGTCCTACAAGGACATTAGCAGTAGCTAAGGCTAGAGTTAGCAGTAATTCGGGCTAGCTTTCTGCGGCTAGCCTTACTCCGACCAACATTTATATGATGCTGATGTTGAAGTGGGTTGGGAAATGCAGATGTGAGGTGTAAATCAGCTTTTCTCAGAAAAATGTGTTTCTATGCTGCCTTTACAACATTACTAATTTACATAGGTTAGCAGGTCAGAGACAGCAGAGGATTTTTGATATGCTACATTAAGCCCAGACTACTCTGTGGGTGTTTCTCAATGCCTAGGAACCTTGCCTTGATGTCTTGGCCCCGCCCCGGTTGCCTAGGAGATATGCTATCCGGAGCTGCCAAGACGTGTTCCAATGTTCATGTTCTACCGAGGCGTGTGTTCTCTGTTTGTTAGCCGTTTAGCTAGCTGAGCGAGGATACACGGGAGGTGTCTTGTTGCCTAGCCTTGGTCAAAAATTACCCAGAATACACCGCAGTATTTTCAAAAGAACGGCGGATCAGAAGCCGGCAGCTACTTCGGGGACAAATTTCAGTTTAAAAGTAAGTCAACTAATTTAAAATGTTTTTTTTTTAGATCCAAAGAAGTTATCTATTGTTGGTTAGTTGTTTAGTAGTTGCAGCTTCGGTGGCTAGCAGGTAGCAACTCACTTATATATTTAATTTAATAAATATATACACAATTTAAAAAGTAAAAGGCTTGTTATATACTTATATTGAAACTAATACGTATAAAATATAACATTATCTCCCATATCACGTGACGTTACGTGACCGCCGTGGAAGCCGCGGTCACATGATGCAAGTCTGTTCCATTTAACCGTTTTCTTTGACCAAGGAAGGACAGAGTCCTCGTTAGCAAGGTGCCTGGCCTCACAAGACGTCGCCTCGCAAGGTCAGGCGCCTTGACATTGAGAAACACCCTGTGTGCTCTTTCCGGCCGTCTTAAAAAAAATTCTCCTTGTGAACTGAATCGTGTCAAAAACGGTGGACGTGAGGGTGATCTGCAAGTCTGTGGCTGTCCGGTGTGACCAGCTCTGCAACAGCTTTTTGAGCCATCTCACAACCAAAGTCAGCCTCCAAGAGTCTTCAAGCACTGCTTGAAACGCTACGACTCCCATCTGCAATCGACCAATGAAAACACACCCAGGGATCGACGCAAACAATTAGTGACGGGAGTACAATACAAGAACAGAGGTAGCAACTTTAGCAACAGTGGAAGCTACACGCAGGAAAATGTTGACCAGTTCTTTTAGGAATTTGGAGTCTAACAAAATAAGCGTCAGTTGTGGCGCCATTTTCTCTTTTCAGCATTGTTGTTTTAGTTATGGGCTCGACACACGGGAGGCGACATCGCCTCTCCTCCATTCATTTTCAATGAGACATGCGCAGCAAAGCGATAATCGCGAGTCTCCCTCCTACTAAGCGAAACGCGAAAAACGTGCATGTGAAATTTTGCGCTCGTGCACGTGTCGTGCACAGGCGATACAGCGACGCGATCCCAAAAAGTTGAAATATTTTCAACTTTTCATCACTGTCGCTCGGATGAGGACCATTCAACGGAGGTTTCATTCACTGACCAATGAGCGGGCAGGATGCTCCGTACACCTCTGAGCGAACATGAAGGAGAAGTTGATTATTATTATGTTTTATAAAGTAAAATCAGAAGTAAGATTTCACATAACTCTAGCAGCACCTTGTGAAACATCATATCTACCACTTTTTTAACTCTGAACCACTTAAATAACCTTAATTCCTTCCAACCTGACACAGCCAAACTAAACAACGGAAGTTTCAATTTTGCCATGGAACAGAACGCGTAGACGACTTTGCCGCTGGCCGCTGCCGCAGGTCGCCTCCCGTGTGTCAGGTAAAAGCGACAGCGACGAATTTCGCTGATCGCGGTCGTTTGTCACCTCCCGTGTGTCGAGCCCTTAAGCTTGGTTTATGCTTGACGCATTCACTTTCCCCTTGGTGATGCGGCTCGCGGCTGGAACGCGCTTCACAACTTGCAGCGTTTATGGTTCATGCGGCTTGTCTCTGCGGTGAGCCAATATTCTCCCAAACTGAACGGGGCACCATGGAGCTCTACGGCATGCATCCAACACTACACCATAGTAGAAGAAGAAATTACTGTTTACAACATGGCATTCCAGCATTTTTAACAGCGTCCTCGTCTTTTCCGACAGTGCGAGCCATTTCTCTCCAAGAATTATTAACAACATGTTGATCACGGTGATCTCTGAGAGCTGAATCATACAAATGTCTGTATTTACGAACCTCTGCCATACTAGTTCTTGCTGGTCCGCCATGTTTTTCCGCGACCGTCTGCGTGGTTAGAAAATTTCCTAGGTGCGCGTTGCGGAAATTTTGGGCCGTG
This sequence comes from Nothobranchius furzeri, assembly GCF_043380555.1. Taxonomy (NCBI): domain Eukaryota; kingdom Metazoa; phylum Chordata; class Actinopteri; order Cyprinodontiformes; family Nothobranchiidae; genus Nothobranchius; species Nothobranchius furzeri. The sequence goes on from NC_091758.1 coordinate 35,535,821, forward strand.
CGGAGGCGCAGTGGAGTGGTTGTTAAAATGATGCAAAATGGTGCAACTTTTCCGTGTGGAGCCGTGCGGACCTCGCGGACGCGTCAAGCATAAACCAACCTTTAGCCGTCAGCTTAAAGTGATGTATGGTTTATGGGGGGTGCACTCGTGAAGTAACACGCCCTGCTAGAGTGACACGCCATGCAGTTTGGCTCCCAGAAACCTTGTGTCTCTTCTCTAGCGTCCTCACAGTGTGACATGAGCACTCATATACACTCAGTGGGGCCTGGGCTTTGGACAACCCAAGCTGACTATATTTAAACAAATCCAAGGTAAATTTGGTTTTGAATTCTAGGACACCTTCAAGAAATCACTTCAGAACAACCCATCTGATAACATTAAACAGGCTGAAAGATCTCAAAAAGCAACACAATCTTCCTTGTTCTATAGATGTTGGAGAACAAAATAACCCATAACTACATCTGAAGCATCTAAGGCTTGGCGATTCACTTGATGAAGGTTAATGACTGAATAAAGAGAAACTGATCTGTGAACTGATGAGGCAAAAGTGCCACCTTTTGGTGTCTGTCCTGTTATATCGTACCTTACGCCTGCTTATCAGCCAAACCTCATACTAATGGTAAGACATGGAGGTGGTAGTGTGATGGTCTGGCGCTGCTTCAGGACTTGGACCACTTTGATGTAATTGATGGAACTGTGAATTCTGCTCTCTAGCATAAAATCCTGAAAAAACGTATGACCGTTGACCTTAAACTGGCTGCTTATACTGGAAAACCCTCCAATATGACCGAATAAAAGTGAGTCAGTTTAAAAGAATGGGTTAATATTCCCACGCAGGTATGTGAGACACTTCTTACCAGTTTCCACCAATGCCTGTCAATCCTAACCCAAACCCTAAACAAACATATTTTTGTGTTTGACAGGGTCGTCACTGTCTCAAAGCTGATCCAAAACTTTGAAATGTGAAAATTTCCAAATCATTAAGGGTTGTTTCATACATCTTATCTTTATGAATGTGGCTGCAGCCATCGTATCCAAATGTCATGCATGAATGGAGTCAATGGGAAGCTAACTAGTCCTCACTCTTAAAGCAGTGTCAGTGCGCCCCAGGGCAGCTGTGGCTACGTCGTAGCTCATCACCATCAGTGTGTGAATGGATGAATGATACGCTGTAGTGTAAAGCGTTTTGGAGTCCGTATGCTGAGAGGCGCTATACAAGTGCGGGTCATTTATCATAACTTTATATTTGCACAATAATGTCTGTGTGCCCTTTATGGTCTCGACTCACCAATTAAATGAAGCCCCTCTAGACTAAAAAAATATAAATACAACATGACATATATGATCTGACTCAGCTGGATGCTCTGATTCCAACTGAAGCCGTTCAAAAGCCAAGAGAGGAAGAGGATTTGGTGAGCCACACATATACTTACACAAAAAGATGCATGTATGCACTCAAATACCACCAGTTTTGTAGTCAATGCTTTTGCTCCACCACACACAATTAAAGTCCCAATTAAAGGCCATTATGGGTTTTCCACTAGCATCGACCGCAGGGAGAGCAGCCCCATGGCCCGTTCACTGTGGGCGCACAGATGTCTCCTGTGTTGTCATCCAAAGGAACTCTGACTGATCCACAAACTTTATGATCATAATTACTGATCAAAATGAAAGTGCAACAACAATGTGAACTCAGAGGACTGCAATAATTAAAAATATATGACAAAATGAAAAAGTTTGAGCGATTCCTGTAAGTGGGGCCAACTGGGACTGTTGTGAGTGTTTGTGAGGAGAATTTATGGAAGCCATGAAACACTCAACTTTAAAGACTTTCTCAAAGCGCATCCAGCTAACACAAGAGGGAGCCATTTTCCTGGTATTCCAACAGAATGAGTGATGATCCTTTCATCCAGGGTTTCATGCCTGTTTTACCTGACCTCTGATTCCCACCATCTGATTCAACAGGAGATTCGCATCAGGGCCATTAATCTGCTGCAAAACCTCCAGTCACCACCTTACCCACACGAGTTCAACACAAGTGTCTCCCCTTGAGCGGGGCCTGAACGCATCATGGGTTTCCGCTTCTCAGTTCCCATCCTCTCACCCAGTGACCTTAATGAGAGCTCTCATCTGCCAAAAACAATACGCCGTTGTCTACGGCCGTGATAAGAGGTGGCCACTCAACAGCCTGTGGACATGCAGCTGTGTGGGCGAACAGTCTTCCCTGTTTGTCCCCGGCATGACACTCCAGATAAAATAACTTCACAAAGACTCACGCACACGTGTCAAAGTGCATGATGCTGCCCAAACACACACGCCAACAAAGAATCCCATTCCCACCCAACGCTGCTCTCTGGGAACCGACAATCTATTTAAGCTGCAATGGCTCCTTTCATCTTTAGTTCAAACCCCACCAATGATCTAATTTCAAATCTGATGAACAAATGAGAAGCAAGTCACTAAAACAAGTGTCAGCATCACCAGCCCTGTGAAACACCGGGAGACAAATGAGCTCTTTCTTCGTGGACGCTGCCCGTTATTCCCTCAACTATTTAGGGATTAAAGGGGTCTTTTATTGTCAAGAACAAACTTTAATCGGGTTATTCACAAACTAGGGAGCATGTTCCCCTGGGAATAAAGTAAAAGAGTGAGAAAATTTAATATTTCTGTCCTAATGAAGGTATTTCTGGAAACATCAGAGCTGGGAACACCAAAACTTTGGCTTCTTTAAAGCCAGCGGTGAACCGATCACACCTAAAACCGCCAGCAGCGTTTAGTGGTGCTTTGATGGTTTCCTCTCTCACCAAAATACCAAAGAAGATTAATCAAAGAGTCATGAATTAAAATCTAAAATTATGACCATTTGATTTTTTATTGTTTGCCAAAGCCACCGGCTGACAAACGTTTCGAGTCAACCCGATTCAGGATGGCCACCACGGGTAACTTACATGAACAAAAACAATGCTAATCGGTTTTACAGATGGAGCAAAAATTCATTCTGAAGGTGTCTGACTCACTCGCGACACGACACATGCTCAGAGTGCAAACGCATCATACAAGAAGCAGTTTAGCCTGGTCTTCTGTTCAATTTGGAGGGATTCATTCAGTTTCTAAGTCAAGTGTTGGTTTAGTCTTCCCCTGTTATAAAAATAAAACCGATCTCAAAGTTGTTTTGGAGGGACGCCAGTGAGCCGCAACTGGTTAAGTAGAGGAATAAAAAACAAAAACACCTTCATGACTCGGGAGTAGAGCGGGAAGGAGAAAGCAGCAAAGCTGCGGCACAAATCTAAACCATAAAGCGCAATTAACGACAAAAGCAATTACCTTTTCAAAAAAAGAAAGAGGAAAAACATTCTTAAAGTGTAAAAATTTCCAGTGCGGCGTTGGAAATATTTGCTTTAACTAGACTGCGGCGACTCTCGGTCATTAAAAACAGACGCACACGTGTGAGTGGCGAACAGGAGAGGGAAAACTCTGACAGATATTCCACAGTCAGTGGAGTGTCTCAGGCAGACAATCTGCAGCGAAGCAGGCCGGGTTACGTGTGTGAGTGCATGAGGTGTTTCCTTTAATGTAGGCTATAATCTGACCCTCGTGGGAGGAGACGTGGAAATTATCCAGAGCAAATTCTGAACTGGAGTTCCATTTTAAAGCCTTGTACATGCAGGAGAAAACCGTCCAAGACCGAACAGAACGATGCAAAAACGGTGCATTGATGTCTGCAGGAGTGAAGGGGGGGGGGGGGGGGGGGGGCAGAATGAGCTCAGGCTGTGTGTAAACAGAGCATAAAGAAACCAGATAGGAGGCAATCCTGAAGGTAATATGCTGAGAAAATGAGTTTAGCAGAGTCCATTAAAGCCAAAAGCCTCGAAGGGAACACTTCTAGGCAGATGAGTGACTCTGATGGAGATAGCCAAGACACTCTAACTCCAGGTTTGTCTCTAAATAATGGACCAGGGTGTTTTCAGACTCCCATGGCCCCCTCATGAGCCCCGGTTTCCCCGGTGATGAAGTTAGAGAGGGGGCTAAAGCACAGACACGTCTCTGGTTGCTGTTGAAGGTAATTGTGGATCGGATTGCAGCAGAAGCACAACTGACAGCAGAGGAATCTATTGAATTCAGCTCAGACATCACAACAATATTGAGTCTTGTTTATAAACACATTCTGGATCATTCGCTGGAGGAGTCCAGAGCCCTGAGAGAGAAGTATGAATGAAGATGGTCCAGAACTGTGGCAGCTCCAATTTTGTCTTTGGTTCAAGGAAAAATCAATATCAGCTTTGATTGTCGAGGAAGTGTGCACACACGCGGAGTTTGATGCATCACCTGGTTTTAAAGGAATGTTTTAGGAAGCAGGGTCGTGTGGAGTGCTCATGAGCAGTCAGCATCTTACCTGCAGCAGACAAAAGTTAGAGCCTTCCGTCTGAGGATGAAGGAGAAATTATTATGGTTAACTCAAGATAAAGCCGTGCTGGGGGTGAGTTGTTAGTGACATCAGTAAGGGAGTACCTTAAATGGGTGGGTGTAGAACCCTAAGAAGATGTTGTACAAATACACACCGTTTATCATTTATGCGCCTCAAAAGGAGGGCTCTAATTTCCTCATTAAAGTCATGAGTCTTTGCCGTTGTCTCACTGGAAAGCTGAACTTGTTCCAAAAGAAACCTTCCAATAGTTGACCTCAAACCCTCTCAGTCTTTTCTCAGTTTCAGTTCCACAAGTCAAAAAATGAATAAACAAGAGTTTTAGGAGACACTTTTCAAAGGATCAGCAAGCAGAGGGCCACTAAAGATTGCAAACAAATCGAGCCGCAACTGCAACATTCTCTGGTACGACTGTGAAATTCTACAGCGGTTGTGTCGGTGCTGCAGTGTGAGTTCAACTAGGCGTCAGCAGACACAGCGAGAGGTAGATTATCGGAACTTTGGTGTAAGTTAATTGGACTTTCACAATATTCGCGTATGTCTGTTTCACCTGGCCGGCCCAAAGTTACCGCTTTCTGAGACGTTTTAGGGATCAGTCGAGTGTCTGCACTGGGGCAGGTACTTAGAAAATGCCCAGTAGAGTTGTTGGCCGGGACTTGTGGTTAACTCACACTGATAGGGAGCCTAAGTCACTTCCGCACCGTGGGTCCCTGGAAGAACGAAAAAAATGAATGCAAGTCAACGGGGCAAAAAATGCTATTTTCTAATTCCACTTGTTTTGTGCCACGGATTTCACTTATGATGTCCGTGAATTTTAAAGACACATTTTTATACCATATTTTCGAATGGGGGGGAACGATATTTTAGGTTTTGTGTGAAAATAAGTCCAGGACTATAAATGTGCTTCACGAAAGTGACGTCATCGAACCAGACACGGAGAAAACTGAGGGTAAAGGGCTGTAGGTTCAGTAAACTTCCCACAGGAGGAGAGACCCACCATAAATCTGGTCATTTGGTAAGTAGCAGCTATGCTAGGGAAGAGGAGGTCATGTGGTGACATCACATATGCGACGTGCCGATTTCTAATTCGTAGTCTATGGCGCGGTATGGGGGCCAAAATTAAGACTACTGCCCAGCAGCAGGAGGCTATATAAATTCCAAACAAACTACTGATCTGATTAATGATAAGATGGTGCCAGTAACTGGGAGGCTGGCGCTGCTTACTGAGGAATAGCACCTTTACCGGCGTTATTACTAGATATGCTAGGGACTAGGAGCCCTCGGCTGGTCATTGACTGGTTCGAACACTCCTTCTGCTGTCTATTAGCATGGATAGGCTAGCGTTAGCCTGGATGGGCTGGTGTTAGCATCGGAGAGGCTTGCCATTAGCATGCCTAGGCTGGCCACTAGCTGGATTTCCTACCCCCTTGACAGACCTTAAGCATGGATAGACTGGCATTAGCATCGGAGAGGCTAGCCATTAGCATGTCTGAGAGAGTCACTAGTCAGCTATTGGCCAGCCTAGGCACGCTAATGGCTAGCCTCTCCGATGCTTATGCCAGCCCGTCCAGGCTAACGCTAGCCTTTCCATGCTAATAGACAGCAGAGGGAGTGTGTGAACGAGTCAATGACCAGCCGAGGGCTGCTAGTCCCTAGCGTATCTCGTAGTAACGCCGGTAAAGGTGCTATTCCTCAGTAAGCAGCGCCAGCCTCCCAGTTACCGGTGCCAGCTTATCATTAATCAGATCAGTAGTTTGCTTCAGAATTTATATAGCCTCCGCTGCTGGGCGGTAGTCTTAATTTTGGCCCCCATACCGCGCCATAGTAGTCATGCTAATTACGAACATTTACAAGCTGATAAATCTCAAAGTACGTGACCGGCGTGGTCGAAACACCCATCATTACTTTTCATTTAAATTGCAGTACAATGTGTGATCCGGGGCAGAAAGCAAAGTGGATTAGAAAATAGCGTTTTTGCGGGACCCATGGTGCGGAAGTGACTTGGGCTCCCTATTGGTTGTAACTCGTCCTTTTACGCTGATTACTCAATGCCAAAATGGTGGTGATATGCTGATGTCTAAGCAAAGTCATGAAAAAGGGCTGATTTTAAACGGAGACACAACAGCTGAGGGGACCTGCAACGTTCTCCCTTCCCAGAAACGTCTTCAGCAGAAACACAGCTTTGGGGAGATTCTGCCTCAGCAGCTTCACAGAGTGAATTTACACCTCTTCAACGGGTCTTTGTTTTCATTCTGGCTTGTGGACGTACTTTCTCACCCCAGAATGAACTGTGCTGCTTTGCTTTTTTGTTTTGCTGAAAAAAAAGCTTAAACATGCCAAAGTTTCGGTTTATAGACTCAAAAGTGACTTCAAAGGCCTGAATTGTAACTTAAAAGTTTAGTCAAAAATGTACTTTCTATCCTGGTCATACAGGAAACAGGTAATACACACGTCTGCACTTTATCATTTACTGCACACTCGTGCCTTTTCCTGCTGGTTAACCAGTTCTTGGCTCGTCCTCACTGAGCGATGCCATCACTATTATAATGCCATCGTTCCTGCCCGCCAAGCCATACAGGATGATGTCACTTCCACTGTTGGTCATGGTGGTTTGGGTTTGGCCACTGGTGCATGTGATAATTTGTGCACCACTTGGAAGGCCCCACACTTCCAGCTTGGCTATACCTTCCATGGCCTCGCCCAGTTCCAGTCGACTGTGCCGTGTTTCACTTCTTTTTGATCAGATTTTAATACCGCCACGCTGAATAGCCTCCCTCCTCTCTGCATTTCCCGTTCCACAGTGCGTCGCTTCCTGTGTCGTCATTTGGCGTGTAGCTTTGTAGTGGTGTTGTGCAGCAGAAAGGGACTGGGCATGACGAGGCGCAGGCCCAGCAGTGGCTCACGCAGGACTTCTGGAGAGGATACACAGAACAGAAAACAAGAGAACGTGGAAACGAACGCATGGTGGAACACCTACTTGGTCCAGACTTCAGTGGGCGTCTTTCTTCTAATGCCAGGAGGGAGGGGTGGTGAGAGCGGGCACTGGTGAGTGGATGCAGGTCTTGGATGAGTGGTGACGTGAGTTCAGTTTTGGAATGAAACGCGAAGACATTTTGCACAAACGATAAACAGACTGCAGTTTCTTCTGCAGATAAAAAGTCAATTGAAAAGATTTGATCATGTGTGAGGTATTTATACTTCGTCATGTCAACTTGAAAAACATATTTTATAATTTGCACCACTTTAACCCTGACCACTGTCTGTAATTTGTCAGTAAACAGCACCACTATCCAAACTCTGATATGGAATTCTGAATTTGAGGTTGGGAATTTTACAAACATGCTTGCAATATGAGTAAGAGAAGGGGCGGATGCCTTTGTTGTCCTCTTAGAGTCTCATTATTGCAGTAATTCCAGCTCAGACGTGTGGGTTCGGTGCGGAGAACCCCAGCCCAGAGTGTGGCGGTGAGGATGGGACGAGCTAACCACCACTCACAGGCTCCGGTCGGATGGGGAGGAAAGAGGACGACACTCATCATTTGGAGGTTTGGGTCTGATTGCTTCCCCTTTGTGAGGGACTTAGCTGTCCCTTTTGGGAATGCGGTCCCTTTTACACCCACACTTAAAGACAGAGGACGACTGAGAAGCAAGAGTACACAAATAAAATAAGAAATACAGCCGTTCAGTGTGAAAATGACAACACAAACAAGGTCAAGAGGTAAGAAAACAAGGATTTATACATTTACAAATGAAGGTGCGTGGTATTAATACAGATTTAATCGTTGTGGAATTTCTTTTTACTTTTTATTGGATAAAACAGCCTAATAAATAATTTTAAATCATAACCAGCGACTGATTTATATTAAAGACTAAATTTTATAGATAACTTTATAGTCCTTGCACTTTCTGTCTTTAATATCTTTGCATCTTTCATACTGTAGATATTTTACTTGCTTTATATTCAAAAACAAGCAGCTTGGCTCGTGTCACCTGCTACTTAATCAGGTATGTATGTCAAATATCTTTTTAATAAAAATATCTAATCAGCCAATCAGTGCATCTCAATGCATTCAGTAGCCTAGAGGTTGTGAAGACCCTGCTGAAGCTGAAACTGAGCATCAGAATCAGCCAGAAGAAGATTTTCACCCACAACCATCTCCGGGGCTTACAGAGGACGGTCTGAAAAAGAGGATCTCCAGTGAGCAGCAGGAGGATCAAAGTGTCTCGTTGAGGTCAGAGAGGACCATAGATAGGCTGGTTGAAAATGACACAAAGACAACAAGGTTTGCAGAATTCCATGTCTAAATGCACGCTGATGGACTCCAGCAGCAGAAGACCGCAGCTGGTGTCACACCTGTCACCTGAGAATAGGAATATGAGGCTACAGGTTCACTAGAACTGGACCACCGCCCTTCCTGGTTTAATGAGTCTCAATTCCAGCTTCAGATGGTGGGGGTTTGTCCCACCTCAGACCTCTCAGAGCCGCCCGAGCCTGGTTCAAACACCACAGCCTACAGAGTGTTGTTGCTGACCATCTCCATGGTTACTTCATCCCCCTCTCCCTGTTCTGCTCTCTCCACCTTCCTCAGGACCCACTGATTTCCCTCTTTCCTATTCACTCTCTCTCTCTTTCTTTACATTTTTTAATCACAATTGTCTATTTTTTGCTCATTTTAAATATTTTTTAATAATTTGCAAAATTCTTTTTTAGATGTTTTAATTTTTGTGAAGCGCCTTGTGATTTTAATCTTTAGAAAATATTTCTTCTTCTTCTTCTTCTTCTTCTTCTTCTTCTTCTTCTTCTTCTTCTTCTTCTTCTTCTTCTTCTTCTTCTTCTTCTTCTTCTTCTTCTTCTTCTTCTTCTTCTTCTTCTTCTTCTTCTTCTTCTTCTTCTTCTTCTTCTTCTTCTTCCGGCAGGATCATGCACCATGTCACAAACAGTAAATGGCCTATATTTATATAGCACAGTCTAGAGTTGTATAACCCCCCAAGACACTTTACAACACACCAGTCATTCACCCACTGACTACGTTTACATGCAGCCAATATCCGGGTTATGATCGGGTTAAGGTCGGTATTCGGGTTCTGAGTTGATCAGAATAACCCGTTTACAAGCATAAATAGAAAGAGTTACCCCTAACTTGCATAACCCGATTTAAATGCGGACGTTGGGGTAGCGTCAGGACGTATGGACTACGTCCAGATGCAATATGCCTCATTTCTGGTTCTTGTTCCGGTGTCCGTGAAAACAACAACATGTTTCCCAGTTCGGAAGAGATAGAGACCGCGTTTGTTTGCGCTTTAGTTTCCTTGTCACTCTAAAAGTGTGGTGCTGTGCCCCAACTTGTTGTTTACTTCCGGTGTTTACTTCTGGCGTGTTTACTTCTGGCGCATACAAGACCGCTACTCAAAAGACCAAGATTCCTTGTGAACAGAGCATGCGCAGAACACAAGCTTTGATGGGGATATCCCGATATGCGTTTACACGACCAAACATTCTGGTTAGAAAAGGGTTACCCCAGGTGTGTAGGTTATGAGCATATCCGGGTTTTTGGCGGTGTTTACAAGGACCTGCGGAACCGGGTTATTGTGAATATTCGGGTTTTAAAAGGGTTACTGGCTGCATGTAAACACACTGACTGACACACCCAAGGTGGATTGTGTATTGCCAGATTGTGCAAAGCTCAGATCATCTCTTGCGTACTTCTTGAACCTGATGAGTCACCAGATCTCAGTCCAGTCTAGAACCTTTGGAACGTGGTGGAACGGGAGATTCACATCATGGATGCCAGGCAATTCTGAAGATGACTTTGTATGTACTTTGATTCTAGTCTACGAACGAGTAAAGAAAGCCTTCACAGAGTACGGTTTTCAGCTGCTGCCTGAGTAGAGACATCCATACTGTATCTAATGACAGAGTTCATGCATCTTCAGGCTGCAGCAGGCCCTTTTGATCTTCTCAATGCTGCAAATGAAGTCAAAGGGACGGACAGAGACAAATCACCTGTGGTTTCACGAATTCTAGCCGAACGAGCCGGCTTTCCCTTCTAAAGGGGGCAAAAAGGTTTGATCTTTGTTCCGTCATTACGGTTTCAGATTACTTATCTCCTCATATCTGCAAGTGTGTCAGGCCAAAAAGAAAGATGAGCCAGAGTTTTCCTGAAGACGAATAGCTCAAACTCTTAAATAAAAAGCTGCGACGATGTGTGCATGCAGATGACTGTGATCACTGAGGTGCCTGGCACTGGGACAGTCTCGGGCCGGTTAAGAGTTATGGTCTTCGTCTGCGCTGATAATTAACGGCCATTCAGACAGGAAACCAGAGCCAGCGCTCCAGCCGGCCTTCGTGTCACATTTGCTTGAAGAAACCTCATTTTTCATTATTTATTGCATCACTTCAACAGTCCAACAGTTAAAGGGATTGATACTGTAGAGATTGAAAGGGAGGAACGTTTTTGGGGGTAGTCCGATGGGAACGTCGGTGTGACTTCTAGGCGCAGCGATAATGAACCCCAGCGGGGGGCTTTGGAGGTCAAGAGGAGAGTGGACACAAGTGTTTTATGATGTGGCAGCTCTGCGGACAAAGCAAATAATGGCCAGACACAGAGAAGCAGGTAGTTTCACTTAACCTCTGCTCAACGCCGAGCGCCAGCCTAAGTGGAAGCACATGGGCCGGAGCACATTAGAGCAGCAGAGACGAGGAGAGATTTATCCGTTCTATTAATCATTAAAGGTGCAACATAATGGCGTCGCTCTCCTCTGGTAGGCAACGTTTCTCACAGCAGTTAAGAGTTTAGGGACGGGTGTACCTGCATGTTAGATGGAGGAAGCAGCACACGTTTCATGCACTGTGGGCTGATGCTTACTGGCTGTTTGTGGCCTGTGGCTTTGTCTCCTGCCCATTAGTGTGTTTGGTGATGTTCACAGACTGACTGGCCCTCCGGTAAATGCTGCTTGTTGGTCGCCGGCTTGCTGCGGCCGCAGAAACCCAGAGGCTGCAGGATGGGTGGGGAAGTGCACATCTGTGCAGGTATAATCGAGTGTTTCTTTATGTTGTTGTTTTTGTACTTGTGCTGAAGGTCAAACCAAGCATTGACCATTTATCTCACACGTGTGAAAGCAGCCAAGGTTCCCTCTGCTATCAGGTTCCCCCATGTGGCTCCAGTTAGACCAGCAGGACTCCAGTCTGAGGGCGACCTCCTGGGCCACAGCTGAACGTCTTGGTGGCTGTATGTGCAGCAGGCTCAGTAATCCAGTTCAGGAGTTCCAGGGAATTTCTGGGAGGGAAAATTAAGGTGACGGGGAAAATACATCGAGTTGTTTGTCTTAGTTGTTGTGTTTTTGTACAAAATTGACCCTTTTCGGACTTTCCTATGATGTGTTGTTAAAATTAGGTCCGTAGAAAGCTCTTCTCTTGTCAGATCACCCCAGCTAGCGGACCTCATCTCCTGGTTCTTTATTTCCGGGGGAGGAACGCTGGTCACTCTTTGCTTTTGTCCCTGACACACTCCAAAAACGACCACGAGTCAGTAGTTCAGTTTAAGTGAATTTATATGTTTAGAGAAAACAGAGAATATGGTGCTGAAAACACACATGCCTAGTCCCCCTGAAGCCACTCCCCAATGGTAGTCAGTAAAAAAGGGCAACAAGACTTCTCATATGTTAGTTTTTCTAACCCATACTAAGCCCCGCCCATTTGGTGATGTGGTTAATTTCTGTTGGACTACTTGGTTCAGTACAAGGAAATACAGTGATCCCTCGCTACTTCGCGGTTCGTTTATCGCGGATTCACGACTTCGCGGATTTTTTCTTTGGAGCCTTATTCAAGGGAAATTCGCTGATTCGCGGTATTTTTCTATGCGAAATATCAAGAAAGTCCTGTTTTTTCATCAATTTCATCATAAAATGCACTTTTTGTAATAAAACTATAAATAAACCAAGTAAAAGAAAATTCTATTTAAAGGGAGGGTTTTAAAAGTCTGAATACTGAATACGCACCTGTTAAATAAATACTGTAAATATGGTGTCCCTACTTTGCGGATTTTCACCTATCGCGGCCAGGTCTGGAACACCTACCGCGATAAACGAGGGATCACTGTACATCAGCTTATTGCAACCCCTTTGGCAGTGAGTGATGTCACTGGTTAGCAACAAAAGGCATCCACAGACATTCATAACATTAAAAGCTTTGTTCCGTCTATTTCTGCATGCCGTAATTTAATCCAATCAGGACAGAGAGAGCAGCTGAATGATGCAAAAAGTGGTGTTCATAGACCAGAAGCATCATTTTTGCCGTGCTTTGCAGCAGCAAAAATTACAGCGTTGGAGAATTCCCGTCCAGTTTTTTTTCTTGGTGTTGATTTTAAAGCAGCAGGAACGCTGCTTATTTTCTTTATCTTCCATTCTGCTTCACCAGCAAGTCTTCCAATTTCAGAAATATCAGTGGTTTAGCTTCATCTGCTGATGTCATTTCCTACCGATTTACAACCAATCAGCAGGAGTTAACCACAAGTCCCGCCCATCGACTCAACCGCACCGTTTCAGAGTACGTAGCCTGAGGCAGGTACTCGATTGGTTGCTGACCTGGAAAATGGTCCTTTCATTTTCGGTGCAGTGGAGACACATGCGTGCTGCAAAGGTCTGGTAAAAGTGGAGATGGCAAGGGACCATGATGCACACCTCTAAAGTGTAAAAGGGGTTGCTTCTTAAGCTTCTCTTCTTACAAACATAAAAACACAGATTTGATAAATCAAAGAAAAATATTGTGGTTATTTTCTAAATGAGCAGGAACCTTGAGAGGGCCTGCACAGGAGAAACTTTCCTGAATCTCTGATTTATGAACCAAGTGCACAGATTGGTGATAAAATTACAGGGTCCTCGTGACACACCCTTCAGTCCTGCTTGTGTTCCCAGCTCCTTCTCCTTGAATCCAAGCCAGTCGTTTCCTCCGCAGTGCCCGTCAATCCTTCCCTGTCCCACTCCCCCTTCACCACTCACAGTCCTTTACTGTACATTTTTATTGATGAGATCTGACAGAGCTCCAGTTCTAATATAGCTTTTGGACATTTGATATGTGCACCCCACCCTTAAAAACAGAAAAACAAAGAAAAAAAGAGGAAAAAGTACCTCCCTTTCTAGAGACTCCGTTCCTTAACTCCGGGCCCTAATTTCTCTTTCCAGTCATAGAATATGATAATTTTCTTATTTGCAAGAAATATCAATTGCTCAAGGCGGACACATAATCATTTGGGAGGAAAGGAGAGGCTACCTGTGTAATGTGCTTAACAGGCTAACCCATTTAGCCGCAGGCGCTGTTTGAAAATGAGAAAGTGCTGATGGTCAAAATCAATTTTCCCTGTGTCCAAATTACTCCCTGCCCGGCTTAGAATTTCATCTAAATGGCCAAACCTTAAAACACTGATACTAATTCTATCATATTAGAGCCTGGTCATATAGTTGAAGCTATTGCTAATGCTATTTTGCTCTATTTATTGACGTAGGGAGATGGCGCAGAGGCTGGGGAGCAAAGAGTTCTGTTACTGCCTTGGTGTTTGTGTGCAGATGCATATCAGTGGGTGCATGCACCACATGCAGAAAGCAGGCTGGAAGCCATATTTTAGAGTATCTGCAGCTCAAAAGTGAGAAACCACACAAAGGCGGTAAGTTCTTATGCAAGTCTGCAAAGTTTTTGGAGAGAAAACCTTTAGCTCTACCTTTTTGAGATGATGGACACAAATCGTTGTCTAATTACACAAATTATTGTGGAGGGTGCGTGGGAATTTGTCCAACCAGTCTACATGTGTTTTGTGGATTTGCAGAAGGCATTTGACCGCATCCCTCGGGGGGCCCTGTGAGGGGTACTCCGAGAGTATGGGGTGCCAGGCCCTCTGATTTGGGCTGTTACGTCCCTGTAGGACCGATGTCAGAGCTTGGTCCGCATTGCCGGCAGTAAGTCGGGCTCGTTCCCAGTGAGAGTTGGACTCCGCCAAGGCTGCCCTTTGTCACCGATTCTGTTCATGACCTTTATGGACAGGATTTCTAGGTGCAGCCAAGGTGTGGAGGGCATCCGTTTTGGTGGCCTGAGGATCAGGTCTCTGCTTTTTGCAGATGATGTGGTCCTGTTGGCTTCATCAGAACGCGATCTTCAGCTTTCACTGGAGCGGTTCACAGCCGAGTGTGAAGCAGCTGGGATGAGAATCAGCTCCTCTAAATCTGAGACCATGGTCTTGATTCGGAAAAGGGTAGAATGCCTTCTCCGGGTCAGGGATGAGGTACTGCCCCAAGTGGAGGAGTTTAAGTATCTCGGGGTCTTGTTCACGAGTGAGGGAAAACTGGAGTGTGAGATCGATAGGCGAATTGGTGCTGCATCTGCAGTGATGCGGGCGTTGTACCGGTCTGTCATGATGAAGAGAGAGCTGAGTCAGAAGGCGAAGCTCTCCATTTACCGGTCGATCTACGTTCTCACCTATGGTCATGAGCTTTGGGTAGTGACCGAAAGAACGAGATCCCGGATACAAGCGGCCGAAACAAGTTTTCTCCAAAGAGTGGCTGGGCTCTCCCTTAGAGATAGGGTGAGAAGCTTGGTGATTCGGGAGGGGCTGGGAGTAGACCCGCTGCTCCTCCACATTGAGGTGGCTCGGGCATCAGGTCAGGATGCCTCCTGGACGCCTCCCTGGTGAGGTTTCCGGGCACGTCCAACCGGGAGGAGACCTAAAGGTAGACCCAGGACACGTTGGAGGGACTATGTCTCTCACCTGGCCAGGGAACGCCTTGGGATTCCCCCGGAGGAGCTGGCCCAAGTAGCTGGGGAGAGGGAAGTCTGGGCCTCTCGACTTAGGCTACTGCCCCTGCGACCCGACTCTGGATAAGCGGATGAAAATGGATGGA
Source organism: Nothobranchius furzeri (assembly GCF_043380555.1). Lineage (NCBI taxonomy): Eukaryota > Metazoa > Chordata > Actinopteri > Cyprinodontiformes > Nothobranchiidae > Nothobranchius > Nothobranchius furzeri. The sequence continues at coordinate 35,551,130 of NC_091758.1, forward strand.
TGGATGGATTGTGAATATCTTAATAATTTGACAGGGAAGACAAGGGGAGTGGGAATTCAACAGGAAGTTGCAAGCTTTGAGTTTTAATACAAATCAGAGGAAACTGGTTTCTATTTTTAGCGTAGGTTTACATAAAAATTGATTGCATCCAGTTTACAACTAATTATCCCCACTTTCAGGCTGTGCTAGAGTAGCTGAGTGAGGTCAGTGTTGGATCCTTACATTAGACTTATTCCAGTTAGAGGCCATTGATGATGACACATGATGTCATTCAAACCTGTTTTTTGGATTAATAAATCATATTTTGTGTATTTGAAATTCGCCCAGGCTGTGACATCACACCGCCTACAACCCCCCCACCCCTAAAGAAAAAGTAAAGTATTCTTATGAACATCTAAGTAAATAAAAACACACTTTTTAGGGTAGCTCGATAAAAGAGTATTTTCTCCAAGAACTGTGTTGTTAAGAAAGTATATTTTATAAAGTTTATTTAATCCATTTTGAAGCTGACCAAAACCAGGCCAACATTTTCCTTCTACTTCCAGCCATCCGATTTTCCAGTGCGCTAAACTTTTCCCACCAGGCTTTAGCTGTGCTTTAAAAACACAGTTGTGAGAGTGGTAATAATCCCCCAATCTATTGTTCTAAGTCTGATTCATCTAAGTAATGATCTGAACACTACAGGAATAGATTATAATACCAAACTCATGAAAAACGAATAAAGGAAAGGTCGAAACACGATGTGAGTTATGACCTTGACAGTTTTACGAGCCGGGACGGACCTGACGACTTCCCCCCAAAACAACTCTGGTCAGGACTATAGATCTGTGGACTGGAGGTTGGGTTGGCTTGTGGCCGTGGCCCGTCCACCTGGGCTAGCCACATCATAAACAACAGCTGTGTGTCAGCTCTGCTCCTGTATCGACATCACCACACCGGCCACTGCCTGGAGCCACACTTAGGTATTATATCCACGCAGCTTCCTGCTGCAGGACGGACAGGACGGTAAACACCAAGGCCACTGTCCAGGAAGCCGGAGACGCCACTTAAAGGACATTTAAAAATGAGCTTTTTGATTTCAGAAGGCTTCGTTTGCAGTGATTAATGGACTTTTATATGGTGCCTCACACTTTAGCTCTCTGGACTAATTCCCAGAGCTTGAGATTACGTATCTGTTGCAGCTTTGATTTATCTGTTTAGCTCTTTCCGCTGCTCAGAGGCCAGGTCAGAGTAACAACCTTTGTCAGCTCTTCAGGCGTGAAGAAGGTATATTGTAACCATTTGGGCAGAAACGGGCTGGCTTTCCCGATATTGACTCAAACACACAAAGGGGAGAAGGAGGGGATGCACAGAATAAAGTGACACTAATGGAACACTGATGACAAAACAAGGCGCGCACAGGGACCACTTTCTAGCGTTTTTAATTCTTAATGCCGAAGCCTCGGGTTTCAGCATGTCTTGGGCTGAGGCAGCTGCTTGCGCCCGGACGGATCTGGACCGAGGATTAGGATTTCTTCGTGAGGAAATGGTCACGTGATTTACTGTTGCTGAGGAGGCGCTACAGGTGCCAGCGCGTGAGGAGGGGGGGATAAGATGACCGAAAACTCGTCTCTCTGCACCGCGCCGCGCTCCTCGCCCCGCTCAGGAATCAGCTCTATCGTGACTGGGCCAAGAGACCCGAGTGTCACCCAATACTTTGAAAACACACTTTGATGGCAATTAAATATTAATATGGTAAATCATAGCCTGAGAGCTGTATCCACATTACATGGAGCATGCAAATCGCTCCAATCAGTGAGCCAACTGAAATAGCATCTGGAGAGTTGTATAAATAAGACTATGGTTATCTTTAATGTCATTAATATGAACTAAATCAACGGCAAAAGGAAAAAATAACATAAAACTGAGAAGCAATTACTGTAATTATCATGATTTTGCATGTGAACACACCAACGTGGGTCTGCTTTGACCTTGTGTGGGGCAGCGGCCAATGAAAACAGATTTCCTATTAGATGCTCGAGTCAGTTTTAAGATATTCAATGAGAGGAAAAGTGTGGCGAACACTTATCTGCCTTTTTTCTCTTGGTGCCCTTCATATTCAGGCCTGGTTTCCTCCCAATAGGAAAAACATCCCTCTTTCCTCTCTGCCGGAGTCTGTCAGCGATTCTGTGTGGGCCTGGACTCAGCTCAGCCTGTGGCCAAAAATATCCCCCCATGGCTCCTCAGCCTGGGACAGGCCACATAGACCGCAGGCACACAGCCTTAAAAATACACAGCAGCTCAGCCACAAAATCCCCTCCACTTCATTCACTGAAAACTTAACGAGAGATGGCTGTAAATATCAGCCAACGTACTTTAGGAATGGTAAAAACCATCGAACCAGTTGTGCCCCCTAGGGGTGGCCAGCGGGGGCCCATGGCCACCTTTGGGAAGTTGTTGGTCACCCCATTGGCCCCCTCAAGGAAGACTACCCCCCTATAAATAAGTAATTTATAAGTAATAAATCACATTCATGTTCACACAAATCAAGTCATGAATGTTAAAGCTAATAAATACATTTTATTTTAATAAAATTTAAATCAATCTTTTTTCAATAAATCCCAATATAAAAGTATGGTAAAATAGTAAATGGCCTGTATTTGATATAGCGCCTTCTAGAGTCCTGGAAACCCCCAAGGCGCTTTACAACACAATCAGTCATTCACCCATTCACACACACATTCACACACTCATGGTGATGAGCTACGATGTAGCCACAGCTGCCCTGGGGCGCAATGAGAGGCGAGGCTGCCGAGCACAGGTGCCACCGGTCCCTCTGACCACCACCAGCAGGTAAGGGGGGTTAAGTGTCTTGCCCAAGGACACAAAGACAGCGACAGACTGAGCGGGGCTCGAACCTGTAACCTTCCGATTACGGGGCGAGCACTTAACTCCTGTGCCACCGTCGCCCACCATGGATGTCACTGAGGCGCACTATTTTCAGAATAAAAGTATAAAAATAAATAAATAAATGTTGTATTTGAGACTACCCCAAAATGTTTACACCCCCCTTCCCCCCAACACTTTTCTGGGGGCGCCACAGCATCCAAAGTGACACAAGACAAGAAACTGTAGTAGACGTTACATAATCTCAGCCCGGAGGCAAAGACATCTCCTGGCTACGACTGAATATGGTGGTGGCGTGGGAGAAATTCATTAAAAGTCGTAAAAGCTGTCTCACAGATGAGATTAATTGCTCCTCTGGCTGGCTCTCAAAGATATCACGTCGCATCACGTTGTGCCACCCATTATCTCTGCCGCCTGACAAAGAGCCGAGTGAGACACAAGGTGAGAAAGAGAGTGTTTTATTGCCGGAGTATTTACTTTTAAAGACACTTTTTGGAACGTCTGCATTCCTCTCCAGCGGCTGACGGTACACTCGAGCAATACCAGCCCCGGCGCTGGGCGGCTGCTCCATGTGTGGGCACTGTTTGCTATGCACTGCAACAGGCCCGGGCAGAACCACACCATATCTGTGTGACTACATTTGCTAAGCTGAATATGTTTTCATGCAGACTGAGTTTATATAGATGTGAGCTGTTTGTTGGTTTGTGCGCTGCAGCAAAGAAAGCCGGCTGCACGCCTTGTACGTGCGCGCTTGTGTAAACTGCTGGCAAGTCTGCCTGTGGTCCTGAGCACACAGAGGTGAAGGTATTCTGGTTGAGGTTGTGATTGTGGGTGGGAGGGCTCAGCTCTGGCTGAATGAGGCATTTAGCTCTGGAGCTAATTAACTGGAGCCATCCTGCACCCCACACCCTTCACACCAACCACTTTTTTTCTTTCTTTTTTTAGTCAGGATCGATCTGGCGTGCAGCCTAGCATGCTAAACCTGATGTTTGATGATGTTTAACCAGAGGCATGAGTGCAGGTCTGGGAGCGCTGCTAGACTTGAAGGCATGCGAGTTCCTTATTGGCACCGACCGAGTTGTTTGATATTCCAAAATTAAACCTGCTAGTACAGTGTGAAACGGTGTATGCGGGAATATTAGAAGCAGCAGACAGATTTATGGATGCATGAGAAAATTCCTGCTTAAACTTGTTTTAGAATAATTAAATCCATAAATAATTCGGTCAGTGGATTAGAGAGTTTAATAGATTATTGCCTTTTGTCTAGCTTCAGTCTTGCTCAAAATCCGACACCAGCTGTTTTTTCTTTTGGAAGTTTTTTTCCTAAAATTTCCACGACCTTTAACAACAAACAAACGAAAACAAAAACAAATCTGAGCCAGCAAAGTCACTCAATTGTTCTCCTAAGTCTAGCGATGGGTACCGACAAAAATAAACAATAATGAACAAGAATCTGCTTCTAGACCTGCAGAAAGAGAAAAAACAAACAAACAAATGGGACACAACAACAATACAACAAGATCAAGCTATCCCTGCGTCATCTTGATGAAGAAATATATAATCAACATTGTTTAACTGAACAGTCACACAATAATAAATCACAGTGCATTAAATGCCCACCACAGCCTTAAGACCTGTGTTGAACGTGCCCAAGTCCAAACTTATGAGAGCACCAAGTGAGCACATTATTGTTGTATTTTTGAGTCTGGACACTTTCTCCACAGACAAATCTTTTTCCTGCATGTTCGAGCATTGTGTTATGGAAAAGGCTTTTTTCTTTCCCAAATTGTTTCTGGGTGATTAGGTGTTCCACAGGGATGGTGTTTTGGTACTCTTTATTAATGGCTAACCCGTCAGTGAGAAGTAACTCCACACATGAATGGTTTTAGGGTGCTGGCATGAAACAGAACTCATGGTGATGCTCACTTTCCTGCAAAAGTGTCCCAAAGAACCAGAAAGTGATTCATCAGAGAAAATGACTTTCCTCCCGTCCTCAGCAGTCCTGGGACCTTTTTCCTAAAATCATTCTGTACTTGATGTTTTTCCTGAAGAGGAGTCACGTTGCTGCCCTTTTAAACACCCGGCCATCATCCAAAAGTCCTCACTGTCTCACACCCGAAGCAGCGCGTCACCTCCCGACCAAGCGTCGGAAACAAACGCTTGTGCACCCCCGGTCAGATTTAGCCGCTTCGGGTGCGAGAATGTGTTGCACTCTGCCAACTGCCATAAGCCCTGTTATGTGTCATCTCACCCCTGCTTCATCCTTTAACGATGGGAGACTTCTTCAGGATTTATGTGGCTAAACACACCAACAAACAACAAAAAGTGAAAATCGAGTCCAAAGAAAAATGACTGATGATCAAGATCACTATCAATGTCAAAAAGCTACTTGAAAGCAAAGTATGAGTGAAGCAGAAGGAGACTGGCTCCTTTCATGAGCCATCCCCTCCCCTGAGGACATGATTTGAGAACATTTGTAGGGTCTTTACATTTTTGACAGCATGACATTTTTGCCATGTGTTTTAGTCTTTTATCAACCATGTGTAAAATCATCAGTTAAGGGTTAAACCCAGTCTCTATCTCTTTTCTGTGCCTTCGTATCATGTGATGCACAGTTTTATTCTCTTATTCTAAGTACTCACATTATAGTTCCTAGTTCAAAGGTCCAGAAACACAGAGGGTGCTGTCCTGGACCGTGGGGGCAGCGCCTCTGTAACCAATTGCTCTAGGTCTTAAAATTAGACATATTAAACTGTCGACACACACAGAAAGAGCGCTCTCTATCTGGGCCCATATTTACTAATCTGGGTATCCATAAATGACAGGAGATGTGTTGAGAAAGCTGGTCTTTTTGCTTCAGGGCTGAGAGTTCTGTTCATTCATTTGTTTGGAGACGTTCAGTGTGTTGCTACCTGACCTGCAAGAAAAGAAGCTTTTCAGATGAACTTATTTAACACGAGGTAAAATGATCGCTCATGGGATTAACAAATCATGCTTCATGGAGAGATGAATAAAGAGAGATGGTGTTTTGCATATAGAAAAAGAATGCAATCATCCGGAGTCGGGCCTTGGGGGCAGCAGCCTAAGTCGAGAGGCCCAGACTTTCCTCTCCCCAGCCGCTTGGACCAGCTCCTCCGGGGGAATTCTAAGGTGTTCCCTGGCCAGCCGAGAGACAAAGTCCCTCCAGCGTGTCCTGGGTCTCCCTTTAGGTCTCCTCTTGGTTGGACGTGCCTGGAAAACTTCACCAGGGAGGCTTCCAGGAGGCATCCTAACCAGATGCTTGATCCACCTCAACTGGTTCCTCTCGATGTGGAGAAGCAGCGGGTCTACTCTGAGCCCCTCCCAGATGGCAAAGCTTCTCACCCTATCTCTAAGGGAGAGTCCAGACCCCCGTGTGGGGAAAACTTCTTTTGGCCGCTTGTATTCTTGATCTCGTTCTTTTGGTCCCTACCAAAAGCTCGTGACACCGAGAGCTTTGCCTTCCGTCTCAGCTTCTCTTCAGCACAACAGACCGGTACGACGCCCGCATCACTGCAGACGCAGCACCAATCCACGAAGACCCAGAGATTTGTAAACTCCTCCACTTGGGGCTGTACCTCGTCCCTGACCTGGAGAAGGCATTCTACCCTTTTCCGACTCGAGACCACAGTCTCAGATTCAGAGGAACTGATTCTCATCCCAGCTGCTTCCCACTCGGCTGTGAAACGCTCCAGCCAAGTCAACAGGACCAAATCATCTGCAAAAAGCAGGGACCCGATCCTCAGGCCACCAAAACAGATCCCCTCAACACCTTGGAAATGCTATTCCTTTTGATAAAAAACCAAGAAAAACTCTTTCAATTTTGTTTCATTCTAAAAAATCAAAGAAAATTTTACCTAAAAAATCGAAAAAATAAAATTTCGAATTAACAAAATAAGAGGATGAAGCAGTTCTTAAACTAAATGAATTAAATACAGAATTTAAGTTTTTCTTGTCGACAAGTGTTGTAATTATACTGGTGGTCTCCATGTTTTCAGCACTCGTCCTAAATGTTCGTAACTTTGACTTTTTCTGAAGTTTCTTTGTCCCGTGGAGTCGGGAGAACGTGCAGTAAGTTTCCACTGAACGAGGTTGGGCTGCTCATACGTTGCAACTGAAACAACAACTTAATTTCACCGATTCAGTGCGGCCATTAAATCATTTTAGCCAGAAGCAAATGGAGAGCTGTTTGCTGTTTATCAGACTGAATGCTTCCTCTTGCTCATTTAATGATAGCATTACAGTAATATAGGTGTTTACGATAGGTGTGGGGCTTATTTAGAGTTAATAAAACATTCTCTTTCCTATGTAATGAAGGATGTCGTTTGACATAAGTGCTTTTTGTTTGTTCTGTTTGGTCTCAAGTGTGAGGAGAGGACCATTAACTTGAGACAAACATTTTTACCAGTGGTTTGTGAAAGCCTTTCTCCCTGAACTGAGGGAGAGGAAAAGGCTCTGATGTATGGCTTCTTGTCGTCTTTGGAGAAAGTTGATGGGATCGATGATGGTTTCAACAGAAAATCTGATGTTTTGATGGGCAAAGAGAGGAAAAGTTTGATGTTTTTTTTAAATAAAGTGAGAGGAACGCTTCCAAGCATGAAGATGCCTGAACTCAGTAGATGGAGCTCTTGCAGAAACAACAGCCAGCATCATCTCGCCGAGGGTGGGCTCCTGGAGACGACATGGTTGACAAAATCTAAACCAGAAAGTATGTTTTTGGGGTAAATTTGATAATACTTCCTCTGGGTTTTCAGGAGCTCATGGTTTAGGCTGAGTGCACACTATGGCATCAAAAAGCAGCTTTTAAAAAGTCGCATTTAACCCTCCAAACAGCCAAACCGCTTCAAACAGCAGCCAAACAAGTTCCACATTGTTCAACGGCATGCCCAAAGTGGTCATAACCCGCACACGGGCCAATAAACAGATGGTAATTGGCTTAATTATCATATAATTCAAAAAAATGTTTTAATATAGGGTCTATTCCTTTATTTACTTGGAGCCAAGTGGAAATAAGGCTCAGACTCTGTAACTAATTCAACATGTTCATTATGTAAACACCTGAAAGAGCTTTAAGGGAAAAATGGGAGAGGGAACAAATGTCAAATGTAAATAAGTCTCAGTAAAATGCTGCTTCACACACACACACACACACACACACACACACACACACACACACACGCACGCACGCACGCACGCACACACACACACACACACACACACACACACACACACACACACACACGCACGCACGCACACACACACACACGCACGCACGCACGCACGCACGCACACACACACAGACTGAGTGAGTGAGTGAGAGATAAAACATTGTCAAAACCCCCTCCTGCCTTTGTGGCTGTTTTTCACTGTGAGCTGGCTGATAATGAAACCGAGCAGCAGAGCGTTTCACAACAACTGCTTCCTTCCTGCATGGAGGTGCAACTGGTGGAGAGGGATAAGAGATAAAAAACGAAGTGACTTTTAAGTTACAGACAAGCGTAAAACAAACCGCCCGCCGAGCAGTGACCCCAAATCCTAAAACTCACACCGTGGATATTAAGTGTTAGCGGTGTTAGCAGACACGGGTGAACTCTACCCATAACAACATGCGAGAACACCCTGCACCACAATCACAACACACAGGAATGTTACTTTGAGCGCCGCTTCGCCTGGCAGACTGCGGATTGCCAAAAATTCCTTCTCGGCACTGTGACAACATTCAAATGAGGACGTAGAACTTAATCCTACTCGTGTGTGATTGTGTCAAATGAACTGGGAGCTGTGGTTACAACCGGAGCACGTACTACAGAAATACTACAGCTCTAATGTTGCACACTGTTTTGCAATAATGAGCAGGAGGGAAATTAAGTTCTCAACAGAAATATTACCTAAATGAATCGGTGGAGAAGTTTTTGTTAATGTTCCACGCTTTCATTATTAGTCAAAACAACTGAAGCTTATATAGCTTTCAAGAACGTGTTGCAAAGGGGATTTCATCAAAAACAAAAGGCAAGCGGAAGTTTTACAGTAATTGAATTCATCATATGTAAATAACTCAAAAGGTCTCAGATGACTTGTGGATGTGACAATAGCTAGGAGCTCTTTCTTTGTGTGGTTAAAAAGTGAAGAGGTCAGCAGGTAGGTACGGTTAGAAAAGTGAGAGCTGCTGCATAAATATATCCAGCGGTTTAATTCTTTTCACTAAAACCTCAAAACTACGCCATCACCGATCCCGAAAATGGGTAAAATGTATCGCTAATTAGATGGGGTTGAGAACAGAACCTTGTGGAACACCATAGTAAAAAGTGCCTGATTCTGATTTGCAGGTGGAGGACTGGAAGGAAAAGCTTTCAAAATGGAATAAAGGAAAGTTTCCTCAATTTGTAAACTTTAAAAAATCTTGGAGATAAAAAGGCAGGAACCTTCAACCAATGATAACAAAAATATAAGATCGTCAATGATTTAAGGGGCTTATAGTGATGATGTGTCAATAATTGGATAATTTGATGGAATCAGCTGGATACATTTTAAATTATACAGGGATCAACTATTAAATAGGTCTTGACTTAATGCAATTATTTAAAATTTGAGTCATCAGAAAGGAAAATGTGGAAAACATAAGATATACCAAATCCTTTTTTAATTGAAAAAAGGAGATAGCTGATTTAATCCAAGATATAATCTGACTATCAACATTCATGTGAAATATATTATCTTTTCAAAACACAACCCAATAGAAGAGACAATGACAAAATATATAACATAGAAATTAAAACAACAAAGAAGATAATGTACTAATTAAATGGGGCCAAGTACAGAACCTTGTGGAACACCTAAGTTAGAAGTGACTTAAGCCTGATTCATGCTTCTGCATCTGCGTCAGTGCGGAGACACGCAACGCCATTATCCATCCTTGTGGGCCTGCTGGAGAGCTCCGCAATGACGGACGGAGTCGAGCTCTCTTTTCTATACATCCGTCCGTCGAGACGGACAACGCAAGCTTGTGATTGGTCAGGACGCCGCTGTCGTCTACACCGCCGCCATTGCGCCCTCAAAAACATAGAGAGCCGAGGATAACAAGCGGCAGACACGGAGCAGCTTGAAGAATACCTCGCAAAAAAACTCTAAAAACATGAACGTTTAATTCCCCCGTGACTGGAGGAGTGAAAATATGAAGAAGAAGAAGAAGAAGAAAATATCATTTCTATAGCGCCTCTCAAGATAAAAATCACGAGGCGCTTCGTGCACAGCAAGAGTTTTATTTGTGGACGCAAATGACAGGAAACGTGGGTTTAGAGGTGGCAAGCGCATGAAGAGGTGGAGGATGAGAGACTAATGTGTCTGTTAAAAAGTCTCTTATATAGAAAAAAAAAAAACACAATATAAACACACTATCTTGGACCAGATACATGACAGGATACCACAGAACAGCACTACGCCCTCTGTTGTCCTGGCGGGGAATTGCTTTGCAACACTCCCCAAGAGACGGAGAAGTATGAGAGCAAAATGTCTCCCTCCGTGCGTGCGTGTCTCTCCTTTTGGAGCTGACGGAGAAGCATGAATCAGGCTTAATCCTGATTTACAGGCGGAAAACGGCAAGAAGGTGAAGAAACAGGATGAACTTAGCAGTCTTTAGATTTTCAACCTACCAATACATGCGGAGGAACAGGAACCCCAATAAAGTAAACCGCAAAGAATCAATAAAGAATCAACAAAATCCATTGTTATTTTCTTAATATGCATTTCATTTGCAGTCCACTTGACACAATAACATTATTTACAAAATAATTCAAGTTTGCTCCTTATTAGAGGTGAGAAAAGTGATGGAGCGACAGATTGAGAGACTAACAAAGAAAGAGACAGTGAATGAAAGGAAAAGGGAGAAACGGCGAGAATGAAAGATTGTTTTTGTTGATGCGAGCCAAATGACAGGCACTGGGACGCGAATGTGAAGACTTAATGGGCCTGGCTTTAGATGTTGGCCACTGCAGTAAAATGAAAAGCCTGTGGAGTTGGCTCTGGTGATGGATGAAGCGTTGCGCTCGCCTGGCCCTGACAGTTTCTGGGAAAGTGCCCGAGCCGTCTCCGGTCCTGATAAAGAAATAAAAGGAGAGCCAGCACTGCTCATGTTGCTCCTGATGTGTCAAAAAAAGAGCCCTAAATGGGATCGATTCACCTGACCACTTCTACAAAAACAGTCACTACAAAATAAGCAAAGGAATCATTTTGCACCATGTTTAATTGCAAGACGAATGCTTAATGGATCATCTGCAGCGAAGGTGGCAAAGGTGATATTCTAGGTTTATGACCCACTGGTTTTAGTAGACTACTGATACAGAGGCCTGGAAGTGAGCCTGCATCTCTCTGTTCAGGAGATGTCTCCAATCTGGTTTCTAATTGGTACCATTGCTTCTCAGAGTGACATCAGTGGAGGCATGGCGAAGGTGATGGGGACCAGATGGTGTGGAGACTGTCACAAGCCCCTCTTCACTTCTCATCCATGTGGTTTGGTTTCAGTTATTCGCCTATCTTATCTCTCAAATCGCAAGGACTCTTCCTCCTCTGCCATCTCCATTAAGATGTTTTCATTTTATCGCCTTTGGTTTCCAATATAATTGCAGTGAACTAAATCAATGTTCCTTCACTTTAACTTGCACATTCTTCACGGTGGCCATGATTGATCTTCCAAGATCGGCTTTCTTTTCAGCTAATAGAGAGATTGATTCGTTTAAAAAGTCCTGATTTTAGTAAAATGTCTGAATCTTTCTCCGAACCCTTAATTAACACTCACTCCCCCTCCCCCATCATTTCCCAAAAGCGATCCAATCCAGCCCCACCAGCGAGTGTTGCTGACCTGGCGAAGGTCGAACCTCTCCAGACCTTCACACTGGCGTGCAGAAACACAGTCGGAGACTCACATTGATCCCATGTGTTGGTGTTCATTTCAGATTCCTGTTAGGATCCATCCACGGCATTGATTTCATCATCTCCTCTGATTAGGCAATTGAGGGGAACATAACAGCGTACCAATGGGCCTTATCAGGAAGACTCATCCCAGAGGACAGCTGATAAAAAGAAAAGTGTAAAAGAGCCAAGGACAAAATCTATCGTTAGCTACTGACAAGATGTCATGTTTTATTGCTCTGTAGTTAATAGTTTACCGCAATTCATCTGTAGGAGTAAACGAGTGCAAAAAATGTTAACTTTCTCGCATCCAAAAGCTGTTCTGTCTTGTTACCATTACAGACACACAAGGTTTCATCTGAGCCACCATTTGTAGAGCCAGTGTTCAGTGCCTGGTTAACAGAATAGAATAAAAATGACGTTTAGCTACAGTTATAAAACACATTAATTGTTCTCCTATCCGCTTTTACTTAATTATTAGTATTCATTTCAGGAGTTACTCTATTTGTACCAAAATGAAATCAAAAGTAAATTTTAATCTCTTTTGAGTAAATGTGATTATATCATGCCACCTTCTTGATCTCTTAGTTTTTTTGCCAATTGTATCCTAGTTTATCTTTTTTCATTTTGACATTTTGCCTATAATTTTATTGCTGATAAGATCAAAATCTTGACAAGGCCTAAAACGGAGCCTTGAGGAACGCCACACTGGAATAAGTATTGCTAGCCTGACCTGCCAGACTCCTCCTCTGTTTGATTCTGCGCAGAGAAAGGGTCTGGGAACGCTATTATTCAAATAACCCCACCCCCTGAGAATTCTAACCGAGCCAATCAGCGCTGAGTAGCGTACGCCACACACCGCAACGCCAAGTTTGTCATAAACATGGCGACTGAGGCGGAGTTCACTGCGGCTCTTTCCTTTGTTCTAAATGACTTGGACATGTCTTTAAAACCACAACATGTAGAAGCGCTAAAAGCCTTTCTTTCAAAGAAAGATGTTTGCGCTGGTGCCGCCATTTTTTACTACAGCTAAAAAAAACTACAGGGTCGCGCGGTACAGTCGGCATTTCCGTCTTTTTTCTGATTGGTTATTTTTGAGCTGGCTAGTCCCGCCCCTCAAGTGCCTCTCTGCCTGTGAGTTACCGGACTTTCCAGGCTAAAGTATTGCTGCACGAAGACTATTTAGCGTTTGCTCCAACTTGACGAGGAAACTACTTTAAAATTTTCTTTTTTTTAAGTTGGACAAAAGATTTTTAAACTATGTTAACATGAATGACATGAGCTTGGAGAATCTCTGGCAAAAGTTTGATTTAGCACCAAATAGGTCAATATGTATACAATTTATTCTTTTTAGCCAAATGGAGTTTGACTCCAAATGGAAAAATACACCAGAATGGAGCTGAAGATGGCAAGGAAGAAGATGCCACAATAGGTAATAATTTCAAATAAAGCTACAAGTAATAAAAATTTCATGAACAAACTGTACCTTCAATGCAAGCATCAGAGGTTCAGTCATTGCACACATTTGTTTTCTTTTGTGCTTTATTTTTGTTGCAAAGTCTGAAGATTTCAAGCACTTTGGGATTTAGAAAGTTAAAGCAACTCAACGTGGAATAGTTGCAAAGAAGCAGTCGTTCATTGAAAGAGTTAAAAATGGAGGCCCTGCGGCGAAGCTCAGATGCCCACGCTGACTAAAACAAACAATTTGCGGCTTACGCAAAGCAATAAGACATGTTCTACTTAATGAGTTCAGACCTGGAGGACAGAGAGCAGACACAAAGCTAGTCTGAGCCCACGACACAGCTCACATGCAAAGACCTGAAATAGCTTCTGAACACACAGTCCAGACCACAGAAGAGGATCCAGTCACAAAAAGAGAGGAAAACTGTCCAGGCATCCTTCCTCGTAGACAACAACACACCTCTGCTGTGTGTCTTTAAAGCATCAGCGGCCTCTAAAGCCAGTTCAGGCTGCTTTTATTTGTATGCAGTCTAATCCCAGTTATAGCTGGGGTCTGACTGTCTCTATCTGAACCCTCTTACATTCTCTCTTCACAGGAATAAAGCAGCAGTTGAAGAAGTAGCCCACCCCAGGGGTTGAAAGCTTGTATCCCATCCAACCCTGAAAGCTGTTTTCACTCAAAACATTGTCAGCGTGCCCAAGCATGTCAAAGGAAGTTATTTGTAACAAGGGGGATGGCAAACTATCCTTTAGATCTGTCATCAGGCACTGGAGGGGAAGCTCGCTGCTCACTGGCTGCTGCACCTCCGCCAACCAATCAGAGGGCAGAAAAGGAAAATAAATAGAAGGTTCTGTCCACCAATGGGAGGCTCACGCTGGTGGTTTCATCATCCTGCTGGTGTCGGTGGCGACAGCCTAAGAATGTTTCAACTTCCTGCTTTTGCTCCGCTGCTCATCAGCTCTCATTTCCCCATGCTGACCACTCTAAAAGACGCAGCAACGTTATCACTGTTGATGAAGTGAATTTAAAACAAAAATCATTTTGCTTTACATAATTAGGTTGACGTCACAATTTCTAATTATTTTTCTTTTCAAAGTTGAAGTTCTTGTGCTTTTGAAACAAACACATTCCAGAGAAAACACAGGAACTGAAATAGAGACGCCAGGCCAGTAGGTGGCGATGACGACAACATGAACGACAGGTCCAACTGTGAAGGAAGAAATGGTTTTCCTGAAAGGTGATCGCTCAGTTGCAAACTGTGGCTGTTTTGTGACTGTATGGCTATTTTTAGGGAGAATTTACCACTCCGTTTCGTTGGGGACCTTAGATGGCCGATAATGTCACACTACGGTAAACGCCACTCTGAAAACTAAATTGCTTCACTTTCATTTCCCTCGGCTAAGCCTTTAAATCAAAATCAGGTTCTCAAAACAATTAATTTGTGAATTTTTGCTTGTTTTCATATAATTAAAGGTGTGGGAAACTCGTTTATTCAATATATTTGCAGTGGTCTTTGATAGGAATGAATGCCTTGCAAGAGCCGCAGAACGCTTGGATCAGCATGGACAAGTCTGCTGCCACAGAGAGTACAACACAGCAGGATTTGGAGTCTTTTACCTGATATTTGGACATCTTGCCTCGGATTGGATAACAGCAACGCGACTCTACCACTGACTTGCAACACTGATGCTTTATCTCCACAAACAACACAAGCCTGGAGGTGTTCTGCTGTGTGGTGGAGTTGCTAATGCTAACAGTTAGCTTCTACTAGCCAAGACGTTCTCTGCCGTTTCCTGGACGCTAAACCAACAACAGCGTTTCCCGTCGTGAGTCCAGATGGGTGAGTCCATGAATGGTAAGTGAAAGTGGGATGTAGATCTAAAGGCTTAAACTCATCCTAGAGTTTCACCGTCTATTTTCTAGGAGGCTTTGTCTATCTTGTAGGAAACTACTTTCATCTTCAGCCTGCATGAAAAAACTCTGTGACCAATTATAATCAGAAATATTCATTAAAAGAATGGTTCAACACCTTTATCATCTCTGGTTGTTTGTTGTTGCCATTTGTTCAATGAAGTTATTTAAATTAGCACCATATTTCATTTATTTATATATTTATGGTGTGCAGTTTGAGATTATTAATTGGACCAACTCTCAGTAACAAAGACAAAACACCCGCAGACCTGTTCTGAACAAAGTGCCATCTTAACTTCCCTAAATTGTTTGAAACAGCATAGTATAGCATAGCATAGTTTAATTATATAGCACGTTTAAAATGCAGCATGGAGCTGCCCAAAGTGCTGCACAGGCTAAAACAAAACACAACCATTACAAGTAGCTAAAACGAAGGATAAAAATCTCAATCAAAAGCAGATAAACCATGATGAACACTAAGAACACATTAAAACAATGATACAATAAAACACTAAAACGAGTCACTGTCTAAAAGCCAAAGTGTAAAAGTGGGTCTTTAAACGAGATTTTAAAAAAGCTAATCTCATCAGCCAATTTAAAAACTGGTCCCTAGCCTAGAAATCTAGACGGACCGTAGCAGAAGCAAAAGGATTTTGCTCCGCAGGTTGGTCTAGCTACGCTCTACAGGCGCCTCAGCAGGTTCCATCAATTTTGTGTATTGCCAATTACAGCGCTATTTGGTAGGTGGGACTAGCGTCAGAGCGGTGTATATCTAGGTTTTCAATGTCTATACAGGGAAGCCATGAGGTGCACGGGTAAAGACAACTTAGTTTGCATGCACAAACGGACTGGGGTGTTCAAAAATGATCAATTTTGTCCAAAAAGGCCGTTTGCATGTGATTTTCAGGAGGAAATCAGAAAATTTTCAACAAGACTCACGTCATTATTATTGTGAAAAAGGAAAATCGAAGTGACTCAAGTATGTAGACTTTCACAAGTTTAATAAAGGATAATACTACAACGGAAACACTGTTCTTACTGTTTATTTTAGTATGTTATGAACTTCTCCAAGGCCTCGTCAAGCATCCTAATGTATTATGAGCTCTGTTGTTTTTGTGACGGTGCAGGATTCCCGCGTGCAGCGAGTTCAACCAGCTCTCTGGGTGTAAAAACAAACTTTATTAAAAGATCACAGGCGCGAGGTCTGACAATGGCGGCACTCATCAATCAAAGGCTGCCACGGTGTGCGTGCCGCAGTGGGAGGCTTGGCTGGAAAAGCATCACAGAAAGTGACTCATGCTCCTCCAGATTTGTTGCTGCAGTTCTCTGGTGTCTCCTCCTCCCTCGTCAGGAATGTCACGGCAATCAGAGAAATTGTCTGAGGTGGATTTTTAATTACAGATGCGGCAGAGAAAAATTAATTAGAAAATAAACACAAACAAGTTTCGCTCTGCTGGCGCTGCAACCGCTGGGTAATGCACAAACTGCATGCTCGCGCACACACACACACACACACACACACACACACACACACACACACACACACACACACACACACACACACACACACACACACACACACACACACACACACACACACAGAAATGCCTCCGAGCCCATTTGTGCCCAAACAATCATCATTATTCAACATATGTGGCTAATTTGTCCCAGAAAATCTCCATCATGGTTGGAGGATGATCAGTAGAGGGATGCAGAACAAAGAAGAGGTGGTCACATAACAAGATCCGACCTAACCACCGCTCCCACAGCACTTTCACCAATCTAGCTCATTATTCAGCTTCCATCAACACACACCAGTGAGTATTAGTGTGACGGGAAGCCGTGGATAGAAGCTGGACACGACGCTTGAAGTTTGGAGCAAATCTCTGGAGTCATTTTACTAAATTAAGCCAGTTAAATGTTCTGGAGCCTGTGGTTAGCAGAATATAAAGAGAAGAGTCACTAGTCCGTCCACACACACACACACACATGCACACGCACACGCACACGCACACACGCACACACACACACACACACACACACACACACACACACACACACACACTCATGTCAACGCAGGCGGATGGGCCAAAGAAGGATGTGCACACACACAGTTTTGTGGGTAATCGGGGCTGTACGGGTGTTAGAGGGGCGCCACTGTGGTTGGACTGGGCTGTCTGGGAGCATAAAGTGGCCTTCTCACGGTTCCCCTCATGCCTGGGTGGTCTGACTGTGGTGTTAATATGTGTGAGTGTGCAGATAGGGATGGACAGGTATTCATCCTGCGAAGATGAGACGAGTGAACGTGTGTGGCAGCAAAGGGTGGCAAGACTTCCCACACCCGGGGGTCATCCCTTTAAACAGACACACACACACACATGCACCAGATCCCGATCCCGCCCCGACGACTGCGAGGCTAACACTGAACCATCAGACGGCGGAGCGAGCAGGACAGCGGATTCCTTGGGTTTCTAAGTTGTGGCCAGGAGGAGAAAACGTAAACATCTTCCTCTTCCAGTGAGATTTCAGCAGGCCGTATATCTGCCTGTCGCCCGTCCGGTTACACGAAGGAGAAAAAGTGCTCTTTCTCTCATAAGTGCCAGGCTATTTTGGTTTCCCAAAATATTTTCTGAGGGCTGAAGAGCCGCGTTTATATAGTTGTCGCGCGTGCTGCTTGAAAGCGAGAGCGTCAGCTGAAGAGGGGGCATTCACTGACCAGAACCAGAACACGTGAAACGGTCCTATTGAGAGGGAGGGATGGCTGAATCACAGCTCGACTGTGTCCAACGTCTGCTTCCTCAGACACTGTTCAGCCATGTTTGAAGACTTTTTAGCCATGTGAGTTGCTATGTGAACCAGAGAGTGTTGATTTCCACCTCAGCAGACGACATGCTTGGATACGTTTTAATTTATCTTCAATCTAATTGTGACCATTGCTTCTCCTGTTTTTATCTGTTTAACAGCTGTCGTGTTTATTCTAACACATAAAAGCAACTTTTCCAAACTGAGGCTCCTCAGAAAGCTAAATTTAATGAGTGAGTTGATGATTATTTACAACTTTTACACATAAACACAAAAAATGAGTTAAAACATCTGAATGGGAACGCTGTAAATCTGCACACAAGACACTTTTACACGGGATCCCCCTTCCCCTGCAGCCTGTATACATAAAGTTAAGGAAGCACCATTCATTATTGATCGAGCTATTTCCAAATCTCCTTACTGAGTGGTAAACAGTCGTTCACAGACAGTCGGTGCATTAGTGTCAGCTGGAGACAGGACAGCTATCAGTCACCATCACTCCCAAAGTGACGAGACTTATCATAGGTTATTATGAAGCTGCATTGATTATTGCCAGGAGGAGCTGCGAGGACAGGAAAGAGCCCGTTAAACCGAGCAGGAAGGGACTTTTACTGCTCCCTGCATCAAAAAAAAAAAAAAAAAAAAAAAAAAAAAAAAAAAAACACAGTGAAGTTCAAATAAACTCTGATATCATTCTCTTTTAAACAAACCTGATTTAGTTAATCTAGGCTTATTTCCTCTGGATTCACATCAAAGTCTGACATTTAAATCCTGTCAGTGTTTTATTTTTCAGCTTTTACCATCACAGCAATTATGCTCGTTTGTTGAATAAACTTTTGAAGCGGTGACGCGCCGAGATGCCGTCTTCACCCCGAACACACCACTTTGGAGGCAGAGGGAGAAGCTAACAGAGTTTGGAAACCGTGTGGGTAACCTCCTCCACACACACACACGCGCACACACACACACACTACTCTGTCAACCAATCATTATACCAATCGTGCCCACAGCTTGAGAGTCCTCAGGTCCAAAGAACACACTTAGTTGTGGTTGAAGGAGCACTTACACCCATCAGCAGGCAGCCGTTCCCTCCCCAAGATGCAGCCATCCTGGAGGGGGGAGATCTTCTTTTACGAACTTCCTGCAATCATCTATCTACCAGCTAAAAAGAAGTGGGTTGGCAAGATGGTCACAGTCTCTAACCTCAAGAAGAGCCTAATGCAGGAGGAGTGTGTGTGGAGGGTGGGGGCCCTCTTCGGAGCAGCATCTCAGCCGGGGTTGCATAAGAAGTGATGCCATCAATTATTAAAGCTCTGCTGGGTTTAATATTTAATGGTGGTGACATGTAATTTACACTTAAACTCGAGAAATCACGAGGTACAGACCAAAATAAACAAGTGTATCTGGTCCAAAGGGTGCAGGGGTGGTGGAGGGGTGGGTGTTAGACGAGTCCTGTCATCTGGGCTCTGATTTCACTAATAATCCATGTGAAGCTGCGAATGGTTGAGCTTGATTTGATTCGTATTGGAAAAGCTTGAAAGCAGCAGTGTTTAACGCACCACGTATCAGCTGGCGCTCTCGCTGCTGAATCTGTGGAACATTAATCTTTTTATACAACGCAGCTTTGGATGAAACTGTAAGGGGCCGCTGTTTTGACACCGCACCGCTCAAAGCAACATGTGTCTTTCCTCTGATCTAAAAATACCGTGTAAAAAATCAACCGGTAGCATGTGGCACAACATCCCACTGAGCACGATTTCATCTTCTGCTCTAAACTCTTGGCGTCGAACGCACCGTGCCCCCAACCGATCCTTCTATTGCACGGCTGCAGATAACCAAACGCCGCTTCATTCCACATCCAGCCACATTTAAGTGAACCACATTAAGACAGAAGCCCACCCCAAAGCTACATAAACCAGCAAAACCCCTGCTGGGTGAATTTTTTTTTGATTCCCTTCATGACTCGAGCAGACTGAGGTTTAAACGAGGTGCTGAACTCCGAGTTAACACCTTTCAGGGTCACGGGCGACGCAAACACGTGTAGTGAACTGTGGAGAACTGCAGTGAAGTGACCTCTGACGTGTGTAACACCTCCTAATTTGTTCTGAGGAGAAATTAACGACGCGTACGGGGGTGAGGGTCGTTAAAGCGGAGAAGCTGGAGATCCTGCTGACAGAGCCTGGGAGGCCTGGGGTATACAGAGTTATAGAGTTAGAGGAACATTGATGGGACTTTTCTGCGTAATTAAGCCGTTTTTCCACTATAGAAATTACGGGAAATATATGGGAGGGGGATCGATGACAGGGATAAATACGAAGGCTCGGTCTTCTCAGACGTTTGTCTCCATATAAAATCGGCCATTTCAGGACTTGGCTGAGACGTCAGCATATTGCGACTGCTTTGGCAGGGAGTGATATCACAGATCAGCACCGAAAGGCATCCACGGACATTAAGGCAGACATGCGGAGGTTTTCTCAGAAGATGCCATCTAGAGGCAGAAAACACGCACCTTTAATCCCCTCTTGCTATGTTTGTGAATATGCACCACTAGCAAGACTACAGAGCTGAAAACATCGTTTTGCAACTATCATTCTCACATTATGCTAGCTGCATCATAATACCGTACTGACCCGGATGTAGGATGAGGTTTTTTCATTGAAAATAATTTTAAAATGTGGGGTCATCTTATAATCGGGGTCTAAGCATTCACACATGCTGATATTTGTCTGGGACCATTACACGCCAGTGACAGCAGCTGGCCGGCGTAGCGATCTGATGTACGCCTCGCAGCAGCACGAGTGAGCGAGTACAGCGAGGCAGAGGACGTCCGCGAATAAAAGCCTCATTTGACTTTTGATTTCACACGTAAGCAAAGCTCTGATAGTTTGCATTAAAATAGTGTTTTTGCTCAGTTTTTGTTCTCAAATTTTCAATAAAAATAAGTGATTTTTCTTTTCCCGAAGATTAGTCTTGGAAGGGGGGTCGTCCTATATCCGGGTCAATACGGTATATATATTTTAAAGCTTACTTGTCCATATAAACTGTCGCTAACTCTGCATCGGTCTGACTTCTAATGCACGTTCCAGTGATCAACATCTCTACATCTCTACTTAAAGCTTGGTTTATGCTTGACGCATTTACTTTCCGCTTGGTGATGCGGCTCGCGGATGGAACGCGCTTCACAACTAGCAGCGTTTATGGTTCATGCGGCTTGTCTCTGTGGCGAGCCAATATTCTCCCAAACTGTAGGGGGCAGCATGGAGCTCTACGGCATGCATCCAACACTACACCATAGTAGAAGTAAAAATTACTGTTGTTTACAACATGGCATTCCAGCATTTTTTAACAGCGTCCTCGTCTTTTCCGACAGTGCGAGCTATTTCTCTCCAAGAATTATTAACAACATGTTGATCACGGTGATCTCTGAGAGCTGAATCATACAAACGTCTGTATTTACGAACCTCTGCCAAACTAGTTCTTGCCAGTCCGCCATGTTTTTCCGCGTCCAACCGTCCACGTGGTTAGAAAATTTCCTAGATGCGCGATACGGAATGTTTGGGCCGTGCGGAGGCGCGGTGGAGGGGCGTGGTTGTTAAAATGACGCAATTTTGCCGCGCGGAGCAGTGCGAACCTCGCGGACGCGTCAGGCATAAACCAAGCTTAAGTGTATGCTGAACACTACTGGCTAAGGCACTAATTAAATCCATTCAGGACACAGGACGAGCAGCTGTGAGATGTAAAAAGCAGAGCTCAATGACCAGAAGAAACACTATTTACAACACTCTGTGGAAGACCACAAACAGTGTAAATAACAGCATTGTGAGGGGATTTTTGTTGCATTTTTTTGTCATTGTGAGTTTAAAAAAGGCGATTTTAAAGCAGCGTCAATGCTGTTTATTTTCCTTTTCTTCCATTCTGCTTCACCAGCAACTGTTCCACTTTTACAAATGATGATTGTTTGGTAAGGTCTGCTGATGTCCTTACCTACTGAGTTACAACCAATCAGCGTGACTTAACCCATCAGCTCCACCGGGTCCTTTCTGAGTACATACCTCAGTTCGTTTACTTGATTTTTTTCTCCGGACCATCCGGAAAGGCCCAGAGAAAAATAAAAAGACATGCACACACTGCGAAGGTCCACTAATATGACCCAGACATTCAGAGAGAAGAAACGAGCCTTATTTGTTGGCAATATGTGGCGTGCATGCAAGTGTTATTAAGTGGAGAAAGGCAAGGGTGAGGCAAAGAAAAGCTTTTAGGATATTTTAATAACAATTAATGCTAAAGGTGCAATTTTTAAGAATTAAGAATGACATCCTGTGGTCAAATTTGGGAACTGCAGTCCAATTTTGCAAACAAAAGCTCACTTTCTTACTACCGTTCCATGAGTTTCATGGCTGTTGCTAGTTGCAGATCAGTGCCAGAGTACTCTAGATAACAAGTGTAGACCACTGATGTAAATATATTGTTATATCTGGTGTTGGCAATCGTGTTTTATGGTAGGGAGCTCTTACTACACTTATTACGGTAGTATATCTCTTTCTTGCTTGCTGCCTTGCTGGTAGAAGAAAACAAAAATATGCTGTGGCTTCTTATGGGTACAAGGAATAGCTTCTGGGTCGCTCCTGTTTACTGGTTTAGCTTGGGACAGACTCGGAAGCCTCATAGACTGTAAACAGTAACTATGTCCCTCTTTAATTTTTACACATTGCTCCTTTAATTTAGCAAAGTAAATAGCTTATTACAACTAATGACACACGTACGTACTATTCTGGGATAATATATAATATACAATTTTTGTGATATGGTTGCATATTTTCTGTTATAATTCAGTACCAGAAACTTTTCTAAAAGTAAAAAATGAATGAAAAAAAGAAATCTAAAAACTGAGCATTTTGGTGGTGAAAAACCTGAATAAAATCAAAACTTTTGGTTTTTGTCCGTAAAGAAAACCTGACTTTCATGATTTCACTATATTAAATACATGGCTAAAAAAGTGAGGGTGCTGGAGATATTTGAGAACTTAATGACATGATTTTAATTGTTAAACGTCTAATTTTTTCAATAAAAACTTTATTTTTTTTATCATTTTTATGCTTTATGGAGTCTCGCATTGTTTTCAGGTTTTAAAATGTGTTTATTTCTGTATAAATAAAAGCATCTAAACAAGCTGAATCACCCATAAGAAACATTATTTTGTTTTAAATGTTTTTCAGAAAATTTTATGTTTCAGAAGTCATATTTTTTAGTTCTGGTACCTTTTTCGGGTTTACGGTGTTTTTAAAGATTTTATCCTTGAAGAATTTCTTCTGTAACAATTCACCCAGTTGGATCGCACAAGTTAATTCTATTTCATCACAATAGAGCGAGAAAAGTTTCATCAAAGAAATGTCACAGTTTGATATTAAGAAAATTAAAATAAACTTCATCCAGTAAAAAAAAAGTGCTTTACTAGAACTTCTAGAAGCTCATATGTTCATCCGTCAGTTGGGTCTCCTATGATCATATGACTTTTCTTCAAGTTCACCTCTCGAGCACCCGAAGCGGTGAAACCACACCATATGCTTCCAGGGCAGCGTGCTCACCGCTGATAAACATTCCTCAAACTGTGGTGAAAACAGTCTTTTCTTTAAAGCAGCTGTGTGTGTCTTTGTCAGACAGGAGCTCCTGAACTGAACCGAGGATGATGGCGGTGCTGCTCTCAGGCTCTGAAGGGCCTCTCCTTTTTTAAATCTGCTGCACCACTGGAGGGCACTGCCCCATCCGCCGGCACACACTGAGCTCTTTGTTGCTTCAATAAAGCCAGGTTTTTTCCCCCCTACGCTTTGCATGTAAGCTGAAAACTTTTAAAAATAACAGAGCATGCATGTTCTGCAGAGAAAATATGAAAATGTCGGCTCACTTCAGAAGAAAAAATAATATTTTTACTTTTCTGTGACAAGTGGGGAGGGAAATGCACCAGTAAGAATGAATAATTTAGCTGTAAATTAAAAAAAGAAGAAGCGTGAAGTCTCCGGAGATAAAAAACGACGACACAAATGCCACACCACAAATCTCCCAGCCATGTTTTTCCACTTTCTTCTCCTTTCTTTCCTTCTTCTTGGGTAAACAGGGGGGTAGCCTGCTCTGAAATGAGTTTTTGTGATTTTAAATGAAACATCTAAGCTTCCTTACATCCACCCTTCGAGCCACAACGCCATAAAAACTAGTTGTGATAAGGTAAAAAAATAAATCAGATGCAAAGCCTGAGCTGACTCAGAGTTGCTACAATATTGCTTTGTGGATTAGATTGTAAAGAGCTAATAACAGGAAATGACAGGTTATATGCAAAAATTAAATGTGCAAATATTTCTATGGGAGGAGAAGTTTGCTATGGGGGGGGTAGCAGGATGGAACAGTGCTCTGCATGAGTGATGGTCCTTAATCAGAGGATAGGACACGATGATGAAGATCCAAACCACCGTCAGTTCGGCCTGCCTGGCCTGGCTGTGCACAGCGCTGGAAACTGACGTCTGCAGAAGCTCCGGCTTTATTCGAGGTGGGCAGATGTTCAACTTTCTTCTGACACTCCACCCCTCTAGCCACATTTATGAGCCTGTTTACTAGCTCGGGCTTCCAGAGATCTTTATCGAGCGCCCCTTTGATTTGCCAGAGCTCTCATCCCACATGCAGCGGCGGCAGAGACGCAGCTCTTTCAGGACTCTCAAATAGGAATCTGGCAGTCATTTCACAGTCAGAGCTTTTTTTTTTTGTCTCTTCACCCCCTTCATTTTCTTTCTGTATAACCCCCTCCCCCCACCACACACAAACACATCTTCAGATATAATTATGAAGGCTCTTTGCAGATGTTCCCCCTTTTCTCCTCTTCCCAGCTTCCAGATTTGTGGAGATGTCTTTAATTTTCAACTGCACCTCTGCAGTTGAAGTCATTCTCCAGAAAAATGTGTGAAAATGGAAATGTAAAATCGAATCATGCGTGTCCGTGAGATGCAGAGTTGCAGCGATCTCACTGAGTTTGCAGCTCAAACAGCAGCTGGAGGCAGCTTTTATTGAACAATGAAGTAGGCCAGGGCCTGATTTCAATCTGCACAAGACAAGGAACCCACAAAAAGAGACTCATTGATCACCGTTTACTAGTCAACACAGTCTGTGCTGCGTGAAAATACAAAAGAGTAAACACGGTTCACACACGTCGCTGACCCGAGGTCGACCGTTACAGGATGCAATTATCCTGCGTCGACACAAAAACACACACGCCGTAACTTTGACCATTGTTAACACCAAAGCATGTGGGCCGGCGAGAAGAGCCGGGCCAAGCGCAGCTCCTCCCACACAAGAGAAGAAACCAGAACCTGGCCGGACGAGACCAGAACATCCAATAAGGACCCACCGCAACCGTCGTTGTCACACGACCAAGGTCAACAGGAAGCTTCAGGAGGCTTTAGATAGAAGTGAACGAGCCTTCCCTTTTTGTTTTTTACCTCTGCTGTCATTCATCAAGGGGCCAAAAGCAGCAGCCACGTCCCCAGTAAAGAAAACAAACCTCAGGTGTGCCGACTCAGCGCCTGCCAACCTAAAAGCCGCCCGTTTCCATCTTGCTGTGAACAATTGTGACCCCCAGATGCGAGTGAGAAGTAAGTCTGAGAAAGAAAACGTCTCTATGGACTAATTCAGGAACTGCCATGGTTCTGGAGAGGTGTGATTTGGCTGAAGGCGGTGGTGTGTGTGTGTGTGGAGGGGGGGGGGGGTATGCATGGTAGATGAGGCAGGAAGCTCTCAGAGCTCAGAGAGGGTCAGCAAGTCTATTTAACGGTTTCTGAGAGAGAGTGAAGTTTAACTGAAACGCGGAGCCCCTTGCTTGTAATCCTGCTGTGGTTTCCTTCCTAAGCCCCACACCTCCAAGCAGACCGCCTCTCCTTTACTCTACTGCTGCTCTCTAAACCGTCGTCTCCCCCAATTTTCTTCTTCTTCTTTTATTCTTTTGTGGTCCTGGCTTTGTTCCAGGGGAGGAGATGTGGTTCCTCCAGCTGCTGTGATGGAGGTTCACTCGTGAATATATGCTTCACCACCCACAACCAACACGTTTCACCGCTTTGCTTTCGGATCTCAGTCTCCTGATCATCTATATGCTCTTTTGTGTTCACTTCATTACTTTAGTTTTGCTTGAGACCGTTTTTAAGAGGATCTCAGGCTTTAAGGGGGAACTCGGAAGTTTTGGCTTGCTTTTAGCACCCCCTAACGTCCGTTTGTAGAACTGTAACCAAAACCTCCTCGCTGTGAGTTTGTCAGTCTAACACCTTAATCCAACAGCTGAAATGTCTCCCCAGCCTTCATTAGTGTCTACAGGAGTAATTCAACACTACATTAAACAAATCAGCTGTGCTCAAGATCTAAAAAATGTTGGAAACTTGCTGGAAGCAGACTGCAGCGCCAGGTATGTCAGCTTAACAGAGCCGCCTGCCAGTCTGAAGTTGCAAGTAGAACATTCTGGCCACAGGGGGCGATAGGGGCTGCATAAAGGGTCGTTTTAGTACATACTGGTGCAAGAAAATGATTTGAAAATATGAAAAAGTTGCACAGTATCCCTTTAAAACGAGAATGGAGGCCCAAGCATCCATCTCCGCATTAACTCTGCACTTCTCGGGTCCAAGTGGATTCCTCCAGTAGGTTTTGGGTCTCCTCCCAGCTGGATGTGCCCAGAAAACTTCCAAAGGAGGATCACCGGGAGGAATCCAAAGGCCGATCTAAGCATGACATCGCACACATGGTGGTCCTGTTGTGTGGCAACACAACCGCTTTCACTCTCCAATATTCCCCACTCAGATGGGAAATTTCGCGAGATCAACTGTGGCGTCAAACTAAAACATGGCGTAGGAGGAGCATGCCGCATGCTTCCACCACCTTGCTTTCTGATTGGCTAGACATCACATGAAACGGGCAGCATGTTCATTTGTCCCCAAAAACGAGATCAAGACCATCCAACATGCTTCAAAGCCCAGATTTATGATCAGAGCAATCCCGACGTCATTCAGAGTAGACCAGGGGGCTCGTAACACCTCACACGAAGAAGGATTATCAGATATCATCTTTAGAGTTGTTACGGTAATCGTACTAAACTTTAAACTTGTGATGAATCTTTCAGGAGGGCCTGTCAAAAAATGGTAGGATTGTTCCGCTATGGCTGAGCCTGATACCCTAGAGGACGCACATTTCAGCTGCTTGTTTTCAGGATCTCTTCCCAATGGTCACCATCTGGTGAGGGACGGGCCATAAACAGACCAGTTAATGGAGAGCATCACCTTTTGGCTCAGCTCCTTCATCACTACAGACAAAGCAAAGAGCATCAAACATCTGAAACAATGAGTCCAAACACAATTAGTGCTAAGAGTTTCTTTAATTTAATGCTATTTTTGCATTTTCCGTGCATAAACATTGTATTTGTCGCTGCTTCATGCATGTTTCAATGAAAAAGAAACATGCTCCCCACGTGCACCATTTGACGCATGAGTCAGTTTTGGGTCACGGTTCTGTTTGTTGTTTATTTCTTATGCATTAAAATCAAAAGCACCCAGAAATACAGAGAAAATACCTCATCGAGAATGTATAATTTACTTTTTAGCTTGAGTAGAAACATTTTTCTGGTCAACGCAACAGTTAAATGTACCAGAACTAAAATATTTTACTAAAAATCAAATTAAAGTAATCAAACTGATTTTCATTTGCTTGAATTTAACACTAATTTCTGCACGTTGGTCTTCCATCATGACATTACCGCACCAACACTTCCTTCTGACTTTCATGCCTACTTGCACAAATCTCAGATTTCTTTGCTGGTGCTTAATGCCAACCCGCATATATTTTATTATCCCTAATTAAGAGTTTTCCCTCTATAACTAAAGTATCTTTTGCAAAGTAAAGGTTACGTTTTTCCTAAAAAGAGAATTTGCAATGCCCAAGGAACCATGCAAAAGCCATTAGTGAGCAGAAGACTGCCAGCAACTGAAGCTGCTGCCATGCACAAATATAAGTCGCATTTGCATCTCCGGCACCAAAATGCTGCCTACTGCACCGATCAAAACATTACATAAGACTGGTGTGGTAAGTTGGGAAGCCTGGCTGGGATCCAGTGGCTTTCTGGAGGCCCTGGCTTCTCTCTGTACATTAGCCAGGATATTAAAGGAAATGCAGTCCACCACAGGCTCCACTAATGTGGTTTGCCATCAGCCGGAGCGAATCTGTGTGTTCCAGTGGCACACTCTCTGCCCAGTTTTGACGGAGGACCGTGTAGGGTGGTGGGGACGACTGGATGACCGTGGTGCTCTTTACTGAGTGGCCTGTCAGCAGCCGTTCCCTGCAGTAAAACTCATTAATAGACATGAGACAAAGCAACAAGCAGATGCAAAGCACACACACCCAGTCAAGAAGTCCCCCCCCCCTCCCCATCTTGAGTGTTCACGGACCATTAGCGTAGCTGCACCGTGCAGCAGCGGTGTTCCTGCAGGTCTGACTGGGTGGCAACAGGTAACATTCAGCTTCGGCTGGAAAACACAAAAAGACAGCAGCGGTGCTGCAAAGCAAACACACACCACTCTCTGCAGGAGGATGGAAACGGCTTTTCCTTTGGAGTCGGAACAGAAAAGCTTCCCGCCTCATCGTTACTGCTTCACTTCACGGAGAACCACCCAGCATCTGTGTATGTGTGAATAATGTGTCGCGAGTGACTCAACATTTTGTATTTGCGCATGTTCATATTTAACAGCCGAGTATAAATGTGTGGGCTTTGTGTGTGTGTGTGTGTGTGTCTGTGGGGGATTGTCTCTTAATATAGTTAAGCTGTGAAACACCCCAAAGTCTTTGGCGAGGTCTCACACACACTTTGTCTCCTTCCTTCCCCTCACCAGAACCATTTATCAGAGCAGAACAGGGGCAGCTTGCGTGTCGTAAGCCTCTTTGGAGCCACAAACAAATCAAGCAGGGCTCTCCATCAAATGAACTCCCCACTCGACTGGCGGTTACATAAAGGTTTACTCACTCGCTGTGTAAGAGCTTGTTTCAGTGGGAATGGCTTCTGATTGAATACATCCACGCTCCGAAGCACGGGGGGGGGAATGACTGAAAGTCAAAGAGAGAGGAGGGGTGATTGTCAAACTTTTTTTACTTTTCCGTAAGTCAGCAAACATAGAGGCATAAGGTCTACAGCAGATTATTTTATTCCAGCACAGGTGTACAGAGCTCTGCTCACCTGAAATAGGACCAACATGACCCAGTAAGGCATGAAAACAAGCACAAGTGTTTTTCAAAATGCAGAAAGCCCAAGTTTTATAAGTGGTAAAACCCATACTCACCTTTTTGGTGAAAATAGGCAGCTTGGGGTGTCTAATGTGGGATACCAAAAAGCCCATGCTGTCTCTGACATGCTGCCTCTATGCTAATTAGTAAAGTAGCAATGGCCGCTGAGAAATGGCTCATTCTGATAAAAGCTGTATAATTATTAGCATAGACCCAATGTCCCATCACATTTTATAACTTTTAGTGTAGTAATGCCAACCGCAGAGCAATGCTAGCCTAAGCTACTGCTAATGCTAGCCTGAGCCGCTGCTAACATCCCTATGGGACAAGAGGAAAACAACAAAGAAGAATGTTGGAGCACGTTCCCGGATGTACTGGGAATATCCCGACTTTGAAAGAATACCAGATAGATTCTCAGCTTGTGGTCGTTGTTCTCGTTTGTCTGGGCGATATCTTCCGAGACATCTTTGCTGCAAATCCTTTTTAGAGCCATTGTTGAGTCATTTTGGTAAACTTTTCTGCACAAGATGCTGCAAACATCCTGCATGCTCTCATTCAGTCAAGTCAAACAGCGCTGGCATGAAAAGGCAAAATCATCATCTTTAATGTTACTCAGGATGAAAATAGCTGTTCTGGGCTGAAACAGAATCCCAAATAATGATTCATCCACTGCTGTGCCTAATAATCAGGAAGTATTTATTTTGCTTCAATTCTGACCCCCTTTGCTTTCAAACATGACATCTTTATTAAACTTGATTTGTATTTCCTTCCGAAATGCTCTGTCTAGCACAAATGATTCCAAAATGACTGAATTTTGTGGTGAGAATAAATTAAGTATTTTTGTTAAAACTTAGAACTGATTGGTTAGTTTTAATCTTATATAATTTTCTTTAACCTTATATAATTTTCTAAAGAACAACTGATGGCAGCTGCTGATTTTGTGAGACTATGAGCCAAAACGTGTACTTTTGTTGGATTTTTTAAAATTGGATGAAGTCTTTGCTTTCAAAATTTTCATCTTAAGTTTCAAACGACCCAAAAAAAAGAAGTGATACTGATCTATTTGTTCATCTATTATTTAATAATAATGATCCTGCAAGATCCACTGTTTTAATAATGTTCTGGTAACATTCAGCAAGAGTGAGAGTTTTTATTTTGTAAATATTTCTGCAGCTTTATCATCACACTGTGCATGCATTCACAGGAAGCAAAGTGGTGCAAGTTTGAAGATGACAGCATGAGTCACCGTGCTTGTGTTTGTAGTAATGTGTCAGCGAGTAGACAGACACAAACAGACAACGCCATGGTGACACAGCAATAATACAGACTCTGTGCATGTTTGTACGGAGACTGAAGAACAGCTGGTATGTGTTCATTATCAATCACTGATGTTTCAAAATAAAAGCGTGTAAGTAGGACGGAACTTTAGCCAGAGGTGCGTTGGTCAGTAATGCCAGAATTGATCCGATGCAGTAAAAGTCAGGATTTCACCACAAAAACAGGAAGTGTTTTCCTTTCAGACTAGAAGATAAATAATCGATAACATCCATTCGGCCTTCCTGCCAATCCTCAGCACCCCACTCCCTGAACAGAAGAGGTCTTTGTTGGGTCTGACCCTCCTCTATGTCCAACACCACCGTCTTCACCAAGCATGACCGCAAGCTCTTCTAAGAGGGGCCATCAATGTGGGGCCACAACCCCGACAGAAGCCCAGGTCAGAGAGGAAGACACAGGCAGACGGAGCACGAGTTCCAGCCTTCTGCTCTTTGGTCAAGCCACAGCTGGAAGAGTCACGGAAAACTTGACCTTCACCTTTGAACCGGACTGTGGTTTTGGATGGAAGGCAGAGGGCCGTGCCCTGATCCGACTCCTGTGACCAGACCAGTAATGGCATTGATTACTGGTCCTGG
This sequence comes from Nothobranchius furzeri, assembly GCF_043380555.1. Classification (NCBI taxonomy): domain Eukaryota; kingdom Metazoa; phylum Chordata; class Actinopteri; order Cyprinodontiformes; family Nothobranchiidae; genus Nothobranchius; species Nothobranchius furzeri. The sequence continues at coordinate 35,582,312 of NC_091758.1, forward strand.
GCTGTGAGTGCATCATGGCGCTCATGACCGATTACCTCGAATCGTGGAGACAAGATGGACGTGGTTTGGCTCTGCTGAGTATTTTTAAATGATTCATTGCGGTGAGAAACGTTTGCATGAAATACGAAGTACACAGTCCCTCTGGTGTCTACGCCCTCTCTGCTCCATCTCACACCTCTCCCTCGTGGAGCACAAATGCGGCTTTTAGGGTCCTGATGAGGTTGTGACCATGTGTGATGACTTTTCTCTCATCTTTTGTTAATGAACTCAAAACAACTCGACTGCGGAGGACAACCAGAACTGCAGCAGGACTATAAAACAATGAAAGTGTTTGTCTAAACGATTGGCTGTAATTTGAAATGAAGTGTATACTCATGTGTAGAGGGCCGGGTCTCCCAGGGCCACTGGTGAACATTAGAGATCGGCCTTCAACTCAAACTACACATCAATATTTAAAGGACATACTGGGACTCTTCCATTTGACATTCCAAGGGGGAGCAGCAGGCCCATGCATCCCCTCTTCTGGCTCCCTGCACTATCCTCCAAGCCTGACCCCTTTCGTCTCTTCTCTTATTTATTTCATCATCCACTGTTCTGTCATTCTGTTCATGCTAGCCTGCTGCCTTTTTCTTTTTCTGCGGTTCCTCAGAGCTCAGGAGCTCCCGATGCACCGGGATGAACACTTGTCTTTCCCTCTGCTTCGCCCTGCCAGCGGGCTGCCAGAGCAAACAGGAGATTTGAGATGCGACTGACAATGAGGCAGCTGGTTCTTCTTTGGCTTTAATCGCTCCCAGAAAACCGACCACGGTTTGATTTGTTTTTTTACAGCCTGGCCTTATTTTTCACATCAATGACTTGCTTGCATGCTCCTTCAAACCCTCCCCCTTACACGTTTGATGAAATTTGCACCATATGCCTTTTGAAGGGAGATGAACCGACTGGCGGGCATGCTTCTCTTTAACTCCCCTTCTTCTCCGTGCAAGCGGTTTGATCAGGTCCCAGACCTGATGGAGGCGAGCGCTCCAATCGCGAGTCGGTATTATGTTCCCAAAATTGCCTGACTGGAGATAATGAAGGGCTATGATTTCTTTCTGAGCAGCGATCACATGCAGAAAGAGGAGGAGAAGGGGACCTAACTAAGGATGTGCTCACTAGACCGTTTCTACCAAATCAACTTGTAGAAATCGGCGTATGTGGGCATCAAAGTAGGGTCCAGAACCATCCAATCACCTCTGCATTATGATTCTCCCTGACTTCTGTATCCAATAGGATTAAAGGAGTTTTATTTCACCTTGAATTACCGCTGCGTGCACCATAATGTCTAATGCCTGTTGAAGGAACTCTGGGAAGAGTTTGGTATAAAAGAGAGGAAGGAGGGTGGAGGGTGGGCTGATTGCTGAAACGAATGCCCCCGTATCTTTGTCCCAATGAAATCCTTCCCTCCTTCAGACGGAGAGCTAATCAATGTCCTTATCAACTGTCTCATCAAGATGACTCGGCAAATTAGCCTCTGGCATTTCACAGAACGATGCACAGTTTGGAAAATCAGGGAGAAATCAGCGTCCAAGAAACGGGCATCGTTATGAGAAATGTAATCCCATAAAACATGGAGGAAACCGTTAACCATGGCCAGCAATAGGAACTGATGAAATATCATCAGATCACATCCTTTAAAACCTCAAATTTAATGAAAAATGCTTCAGAAACTCCTTAGTGGACAAGTGGTGCAGGAGGGAAGAAAAGCAGATGCATTAGTTAGGAAGCCTGCAAAGACTAATACGACAGAAACAATATTAAATGTTCTGACAGCTGACCCGAACTCCAGACGGTCTGGATAATTTCTCTCTACACACACACACACACACACACACACGCACACGCACAAACCCTGTATTGATGCTTCACTTTTGCACCAGTTTGTCAAAAACCAATAAAACTGGGTTGAAATGCAAAAGCAGTATCAATGCGAATGTTTCTTTCTCCATAGTGTGACGTTTTTGCTGATGCTGAAGAAGTAGTTTTAAATGTCAGCCTCAACGGCCCGTCTGTCCTGCTCCGCCGGCGGTGACTGAAGATCCCAAACGGCTTTGGCGGCTTAATGAGTTGAAGAACAACAACGTTTGTCTCTAAGCCCACAAACGTGAGTGAAGTAACCATTAAAGTAAGAGAACAAGTCAGAAGATGGTAAATAATTTAGGAAAATTTTGCTTGTGATGCCGTCTTCTGGTTATCCGAGTCAAAGTGTTCCCAGGTCTTTCTAGAGTCATAGTCCCTCCAGAGTTTCATGAGTCTGTTGTAGGATCTCCCACCAGAAGGAAATGCTTCTCCCAAAAGTGTCCAGGGAGCATCCTGATCCAATGCTCGGTCCGAAGGGAATACTCGACACGGTGGCGAAGTGAGCAGCGAGCTGTAGATGCTTTGCTTTATGATTGGCTGCACACTCATTTGTCCTTAGCCGCCCCCCCCCCCACCCACCCACCCACACACACACAGAGCCATATTAGGCACTCTGACACATTGAATGTTCCTGATTTATGATTGGATCAGTTCTGACTTTCTTCCGAGCAGACCGTAGTACTCTTTGCACACCACACACGGTGGGAGTATCTGATAAGATTATCTGTGGGAAATAGGACGTGTCCTAAAACGAGTCAAAATTCAGCATAATAACCCAATGACCTAACAACCTTTTCTATCCTGCAAATAAAAACTTGTTTAGGTTTTCCGTGTTTGAGATTTGTACTTCTGGTCATATTTCAAAGCTCGTGGAGTTTAGAGCTTGCACATCGATTGGCGAGTAACTCAAAATCACAAAGAGCCAAACGAGCCGAACTTCTCACTGGAGTGGGACTTTGCATCTCACACTTTTCCAGATGAGGACAGTGGGTTTCCACCAAAGACAAGTTCCGGGACACTGTCCTCTCAGCCGTCGTGTCTCCATACAAACTCGTCCCTCTCAGGACTTTGCTGAGGTGTCAGCACATCGCGACTGTTTAGCAGTGTGTGATGTCAATGATCCGCTCCAAAAGTCGCCCAGAACAACAGGGAACATCAAGGGATCAACAGTAACAGAAGTGGGGATGGTTTCAGCGTTTTTGTTTGCTATCTTGTCAAACGCAGCGATCGCAGTGGTGAATTAACATTTCCAGTGTTACAAATGTTGCTTGGCAGCATGTGCCGATATCATTTCCCCCGTGTTACAACCAATCAGCATGATTCAAGGCAGGTACTTGTTTCTTTCCTGAAAGGGTTATTTTCTGGCTGTCCGAGTGAAACGGAGTCACCGTACAAGTCCGATAAAAGAATCCAAAACTTCCGATAGCACAAATGGGCCTCGTGGATTCGGATCTAAAGGCGGTGCTCCTTCATCAGCACCTCCTGAAACTTTGTTTTCTCAACTTACTCCCAGAGCAAACATCTGCTGTATGCGAGTCTTTTGTTAAGACACCGAACGAACAGACAAACAGCTAAAGGTTCACAGTTAAACATGAGCTAATGTGCTAGTCGGCTGTTCCGACAACAGCTGGGCTGGGAACCATTAATGAACAACGCAGAGACACACTGTAGCAGACGAGTGTTGTGTGTGCTCATGCACGTGTGCAGAGAGCATCTTCAACATGCTCTACGCGGCATGTCTATCTGCAGGCCATCACTATTGATTTATTAATGCTAGAGAATGCAGCTGCGCTAATTGAATTGAGATCCAGGAAGTCAGTTAATGTAGCTGACAGCGATACAGGAATTTAATCTCCCCAGTGCACAGAATTATGACTCTTCCCTATCTGTGCTGTCAGAGGGATAAATAGCAAATCAATCTTTTCTAGAATAGGCCCTGCTCAGAGTTTGAAGCAACCTCTCTCTGACTTAAACCATCAACGATCGGTTCGCCGTGTCATCCCTCCGAAAATAAATCAACGTTTTGGAAAACGCTGCTGTGCCGACCCTATAATCATGAAAGCTGTCATTATGAAAAGACAATGAGCACGCTGCAGCCAAATCACTTGTAACCCGATATTTCACAGGCAATAAACATCGTCCACGTCAGGGTATTTACGCTTCAGAGTCCACTTCCTGAAGTGCGTCCCGGTCCAGCTGGTTCTGAGCCACCGCTCCCCACCACCAGGGCGCCCCTGAAAGAGTCGGCTGATGTCAGCGTTTCTGTGCATGAGACCACCGCCACTACAACAACCGCTACAACTTCCTAAAATATCAGAACCGCCGCCACAGAGAGGCTCCAACATAAAGTCATTAATACAGGCCTGCTCTAATGTATACGTGTGTTTGTACAGCTGCTGTTTAGCTGAAGGTAGAAGTAGGCAGTGTAGCTGCCTCTCTAAAAAGCTCCGCGAGACGGACTGTCCAGAGGAGGCGAGCCAGGCGGGGGCCCTGGGCCAAACCACGACAGTGTACTCTAAGGCACCACCACCCAGGCTGGCCAAGGTGTGTGGGCCTGCAGGCTGGAGCAGGAAGGACACTCTGTGTGTGTTTAAAGTGAACGTGCATGAACTAAAGAAGCAGGCGGATCACAAAGTGCATGCATCAAAGAATTTCATTTCCCAGGGAGCACGTATAGCAGTCCGAAGAGAGCGGGCATAAACTTCCGATTTATTATAGAAGGCCCACGCAGCAGAAGAGCAGAAAAAGACACGTTTCTCCTCTCAGTGGTTAATGGACACATGAGTTATATACAGTACATATTTTAGTCTCTTTAATCATGAGCTTTTATTGAATGTTCTGCCAAGACCTTCCATCAGCTACTGGTAGAGCCTGCCAAGAGAAATGAATGAAAATATAGAGAAACCAAATATTGTGGAGCCGCCGCTCCAAAGTCAAAACCCACCGTTTTCTTCTCTCTGAAGAGCCGCTTTAGAGAAGAATAACCTAACTGCTACCAGGTATTGTGTTCACAGACTGTTTGGAAGTCCGATGAGGAAAACACGTGGGCTGGCTTTGTGATAGTCGGAGTTTGTGTGGTTATTACCTCGTGTCTTGAGCAGCTAAAGCTCTTATGTCAGCGTTTCTTTATTCCAGTGGCTCGTGAACAGAACAGACGACACCATCGTGTCTTTTCTAGCACGTCTTGACAAGTTAGATATAAAAGTTTGGCCTTTCCTGGAGACGTAAGTGGAAAACAGCATCCTTCCCTTGCAGAGCTCAGGTCTCCTGCAGTAACCTGAGGTGTTAGCTTGTGTGTCCTTAATGGATGGAAATCCTGTGGATGAGACTCTTTGGTCAGGGCTGATCCAACGCTGCATTAGATGAGGCCAGCGCTGCGGCCAGTGGAGCTCTTAGGCCTGAAGAGTAGTACTTAATGCTCGGGTGGGGTGGAGGACCTTCCTGCCCACAACGTCCTACCCTGTGCCCCCAGGAAAACCACAGCTGACCACCAGGGCAAAGGGAGATGAAACCGAGGAAACCACGGGCCAAGCAAGAGCAGCCGGCACCGGGGCGGAAAAAACAAAGAGTACGGCCTTTTGGCGGCCTGGCGGTTGGCGCTGATGGAGGTATTAAGATATTAATTGCTTTTTGACATGATTTTGTTAAGGGAGGAGGGCAGGCCTGCGGCTTCTCACACAATGGCTATTATGATGGTGGAGAGGCCTGACAGGGCAGAAAACGTCCAGCTGGAAGCAGTTATGAGAGCTGTGCAGAAGAATGCGGCGATAACGGTTATCTGGGACGTTGAACCGGTCTAAAATTCTCCAAACTTTTAATATAAATGAAATTAAAAGAAGAACAAAAAAAGTTAAAAAGGGTGAAACGTGGATGTGGGTCACAGCCAAACTCATCCAAGGAGGAAAGTGACTGAAACAAGTGCAGAAGAGCCACCAGCCTCTTCATAGTCCTCAACTGACTCGGCACATTTTTAATAAATAGTGCACAAACGATCCTCGTGTCACAGGTCAATGTGTGTCAGCGAGGAAGGGAACATGCGTGCATAACAGTCCTGATGCAAAGGCCACAGACTCACACTCGGTCATGAAGAGGCTGAAGATTCAACGGGAAAAGTGAATCGCCTACGTCGGCGGTTCAGGACACACAACCTACACTTAAGGGCTGCTGTGTTCGTGATACTGAACTCCACTGCGTGTTCATGTGTGTGTGTGTGTGTGTGTGTGTAGGAGTAGCGTGCCTCAGGTTCATATATGGCGCAGGCAGCTGGGAGGGGATGGGCAGGAAGCATTACCATCAGCATCTCTGCAGATTAGGGAGAAGCCCCCAGTAATCCTGGCCTCTCTGCTGGCTCCCACACATCGCAATTAGAATTAATCCTCACCTCCTCCCTCAAACAAGCCAGAATATTGCTCTGTGTGTTTTGTGTGTCTCTAAAAGGGTGTGTGTTGTGGCTGTGGGGGGCAATTAGTACTTGGGGTGGAGATCCCCCCCCCCCTAAAACCACTAGACAACCACTGGGCTGTGGGACTGTGGCATGGTGGATTCACACACACACACACACACACACACACACACACACACACACACACACACACACACACACACACACACACACACACACACACACACACACACACACACACACACACACACACACACACACACACGCACGCACGCACACATACACACACACAATCAAGGGAGGGCAATATAAACAACCGTTTGAGCAGAGGCCACATAATTGACTGTGAAAAACAAATTCTCACCATCTGAAGGCCGTTCTCTCCAAGGCTTTCTCCACTGCAGCAATTGTCCACTTGAACACGTATTTGTCAAGGATTATAACCGTCTAATAAATTTAAAGGACGCACACCAAACCTTTGATAAATCAATACTCAATAATCAGAAATTCCTCCAGCAAAGGACCATTTTCTCTGATTTAGCAGTTTATATGTGTGTATTTGAATTAAATGAACATATTGTCCAAATTCCACATTCAAGACAACAAAATACAAACATCAGCATTAAATTTTTTCTTGCACATTGACATAATCTTTCATATTTATCTGCATTCCCACTGGCCAAGCATTGGTGATTCAGCAGCTTGTGTTGCTCTGATTGCCTGGCTTCACCCATGAAGGCAGACAAAAAAGTCCTGATCTTTGAGGCTTGAGGGTTTTCTGCTGGTTTTGAGAATTTCTTTTAAACAGAATTGACCATTTTAAATAATAAATCTTCTACATTTCCAATAATGTGTTCTATCTTCATATTATGATCTGGTCCAATGAGCCAGGCCATTGTTGGGGGCTTGCCCGGTATTAGAATTCCTGCCACTTAGTTTTATTAAGGTAAACGAAAATCTGTTTTGAAAGCTGATATAATGTTTAAAACTGTTCAGGGACATTAGCCTTTTGTGTATCTGCTCTGTTTTCTAAAATTCCCAGTCAGTTGAGGCAACAGTTGCTCAAACTGTGTCGAGTTCTGCTGGAGGTTTCTTCCTGTTAAAGAGTTTTCCTCTCAACTGTTGCGTCATACTTGCTTTGTATGAGGATTGCTGTAAAGTCTCTGACACAAGTCAGTGACTCGATGCAATCTGCTAGATTTCCTTAGGAAGAAAAATTTTAATTAATTGGTATAAGTGCCTTGAGACGACTCTTGTTGTGATTTGGTGCTTTATAAATAAACTAAGTTGAATTGGTAAACATTTTAATGGTTTTAGAAGAAGAAGAAGAAGAAAATATCTTTTCTATAGAGCCTCTCAAGATTCCCACCACGAGGCGCTTCACAAAACAAAAAATGTAAAATATAAAAAATAATTTGGAAAATGATTTAAAATATATTTAAAATGATCACAAAATAGACAATTGTGATTAAAAAATGAAGCTGGAGGAGAAGCGGGGTGATGTGGGTGTGTTTGGAGGACTTGGTCAGAAGCTGAGCACAGGCGTTCTGAACCACCTGTGGACGGTTCAGGGAGGTTCTGCTCAGACACGTGAAAAGAGAGTTACAGTAGTCTAAGCATGAGGAGATGAAGGTGTGGAGAACTGTCTCAAGTTCAGAGCGGGACAGAATGGGACTCAGCTTTGCTTTATTGTTGGTTTTATAACTTTAACAATCTGCATGCTAAGTGACTACATGTTCTGAAGTTCTGCAAACCAAGCTGAGGTTAGAAGTGGTTAATGTTTACATCCGATTGCTCAGTGGCATCGGTACAAACATGGCGGGGGTCAGTAAGTGAGTGTGTGGAAGTGTCAGCAGGAGATGAGAAGGGTGGGAAGAGGTGTCAGGGTGGAGGTCCTGCAGCACAGAATAACTTCACAGCTCTCGCCTTCACAGCTTCACAGCTACATTAATGAACCACATCTGGTGCAGTAAAGACAACACGTTTCTGCTGTTTCCACGTAAACACACTCTGATTACGTCTTCATTAAAGATGCTGAGTATGTTATTCATAAGACGAATAACCAGAAATCTATCCTCAAAATCTCCACAGCGTCGCCAGCCTGATGGGCAGCTGCACGCCGCTTGTCTCGTGCCTAAAATTATTTCCAGACTCCTCCGCTGCAGAGCACTTCAAAAAGCTGGAAACCTAGGTTAATTAAAAGAATTGCATCATGAGGCAGGCAATAAAAAAGGTTTGGTGAAATGCAACACAGGTGAGGCGCTGAAGCTGTGAATCAAAGAGGTTAAACGCCAGAGCGCGGGCAACGCTGAAAGTGAAGGAGGTCTGTTACTGTTTAAGAAGCTGGTGGGTGGAGTGGTTGGGTTTGATCTGGGCTGTGACGGTGATGAATGGTTCAGGAGAAAAAGGCCCTGAAGATCAGTCAAAACACCTGCTCGACCCTACCCACAGTGGGAAGGGGGAGGGGTTACACCTGTACACCAGTTTGACCTTTGCTGTTTACATTAGGAACACGTTCTCCAATGATTAAAGGAAACTCTTGGATTATTAGATGAAACCTGAGCTGTTATGTGTCTGCAGGAAAAGTTCATATCAATACAAAATAATCCCAGGAAATGAGCACAGGCTGCGCTGCACAGCCTCTGTTTTTATTTGTTATTTGGATTCTAACGAGAACTAATGAAAATGAGCCAAAAGTACGTTTTAAAACACGGTCTGGTTTTGAGTTTATGAAATTCTAGAGATGCTGATTTTGATGAAATTGTAAGAGTAAAATCTGCTCACAATTTACTTAAAATAAGCTTTTGTTTTGTAGTTTATTTGTGCACTTCCTGTTTTTCTACAAAACCCTATCATATACAGGAACTTAAACGGAGTTTTAAAAGTGATAAAGCACACATGTGGTTCTCCCAAATAAAACCATGCAAATAAAAATACACTGTAAACCCAAAAGTTCAAAATAATCAAATATATTGAGTAGATAAAACTCATAATAAAAAATGTTTTAGAACTCAAATGTGTTGAGCTTGTTCAACCTTTTCCTTGTTTTAAGTACATAGAACTCAAGCGTTCTTTTTTTAAGTAAGTATAACTTTAATTAATCAATAAAGGAACTTAACTTTAATGAGTAACACTAACAAAAAATGATTGATTTATTATTTTATGTTTCTATGTTATTCCATTTGTCTTTATGTCAACCCTAAAGTGTCCGATGAAAAGACTTGTATCTTTTTTTTTAAAAAAATTGTGGATTTCCAGGAACAACAACCACAAGCTAGCAATTTTGATGGATTGCAGGAACAATAAACAACTGCTGGGCGTGGTGCATTGTGGGTAGTCATATTTTCAGTTATTTAGCTCTATTTTGGGGTGTTTATGTATGTTCATTGTGGAGGATTGTTGTTCTCAGTTATTTTTTCATTCAGTGTTGCAGATGTGGTGTTACTTTTTGTATCATGTTGGCCTCATAAGTGAGGAGGTTGGTCAAAGTAATGCTGTATAGCTGTGCCATCCCATTGTTAATAATACTGTGGTTGTTCACACCAGATACTCTTGACTTGACTTTGAGTGTCCCACTTTCATTGGCTGTTAGCATTTACGGGTGTGTGAGTCATGATCTGGTGTTAGTTACTGCCCTCACCAGCCTGTCACATTGTCACTTTTAAGTAAATTCAGCTTATTTGGGTTAGGGTTTAATAGGTCCGTTTAGAGTTCATATACGTTATATTATTGAAGTTAGTAAAAACATGTAATAAAGTTCAAATAAAATAAAATGTGCAAGTTTAGTGAAATAAAACTTTGTAAGTTGCTTAAAGGGACATTATGGAAGTTTGACAGCCAAAACATGTATAGAAATAATAAATTTCTTCTTCATACATTCTCCTGCAATGTCCTGGTCCTGTAGAATGAGCTCTGGCATTTTTACTGTGATTGCCTGTTTTTCTGTAAAATCACAGAAAAAGAGAGATGCTCGGGTCGAGCAGGCTGCTTCATGCGCGTTCACGCTCAGGCATAGCCTGTAGCATTTGCTATCCGTAGCTTTAGCAGCAGAGAGTGAGGTAGTGCCAACTCAGCGACTTTGTAGCTGTTCCTAACGCCTAGTGATGAACCTAGCTACATTTCTGAGGACACTTAGCTACTTGCTTCTAGATATTTCCTGCAAATTAGCAACAAAATAGCCATTTTCGCTCCTAACCGTTCTTTGAACGTTGTTTCAGCTGTCATCAAGGATATAAATGTTACAGATACAAAAGACGTCACTGGAGCTTTAGCTCACCTAGTAAGATGCCGTACTCTCGTGCAGAAGACCCAGGTTTGATTCTGGATGTGAATATGATTTAGTTAGAGTTTATTATTACATTAATGGTTTATTTTTTTACAGTAAGATGCCCAAATTTTTATTCGAGACTCGCCGAACGGCATTGAATTGACAGATAAAAAAGATGTGGGTTCAACTTTCATTTTGGAACAATTTTTCAAGCAAGGGAAGGGAATGATCTGAGCATGCAGGAGGACTGACCCATCTTAAACCTTTGTCGGCTGTGCTGAAGAGAAAGGTACAGAACCAAATTATTTAATTAATTAGCTGCGCGTTCTCCTGTCCTCTGTCCTCCGGGCCACACACACACACACACACACACACACACACACACACACACACGGGAGGAGTGTGCACGTACAGCATGCGCGCCTTGTGCACGAGCCTACTATTGAAGCTGTCGTCACGCTTTTGGCCTGAGGGGGCAATCGCGAGCATAAAAATTCAAAACTCCGTAAAGTCCCTTTAAGTGCTAAGTTATAGGTTGGAGGTAGTTAAATGCTTTGATTTTATTCAGGTCATATTTTTTAGGTTAGGGTAAACATAGTTTTTAGATAAGTTAGCCTAAAAATTATTAGGTAATCAGTTTCCTCATAAATTTTGAGTTCAGTGAACTTATTCGGGGTTACAGTGTATCTTTAAATTGGACATTTGAATAAAATTGTGTTATTTCATGACCTTATATTACAATCCATTTTGTTACAGGTAACTAAAAAATCTGCATGTTTTCTCTTTTTTCTCTTGGTAAGGAGAATAAAATGTGCTTTGTTTTACACAAACAATAATAATGCAGTTATTAAGATTTCACAAGATAAACTGATTCAAATTCATCCAAAATGATTTAAAAAATCTGATAATTCGTCAAACAGTCTGGATAAACAGCAGACTTTGACAGGCTGCAGAACGTGATCTGGTTACATTAACACAAATAAATCTTGTAAACTTTGATCCATCCTTTTAGAGTCTGCACATCCTTCTCTGGTTTTCTCCCTGCTGGCACACTTCAATACAAGTTTGACAACAAATATTATTCGAGATCAGAGATTTTTTTCTACAGCCTTAAATCAGATCAGGTGGGAGAGTTGTGCACACTTGTGCTCTCGTGAGAAAGAACCAGGAAGTAAAACGCTCCTTGATGCTTCTGAGCGTCACCATTTCTAAAATGTGACAGAAATTCTTTTCTTGTTTGATTTTATGAACGCAGCATCCTCTCTCTTCTGCCGTCCGACGGATCCAGCAGAGATGCTAAACTGAATTAGCCTGGTCAAGTGAATTAGGTGGTGATAAACGATACTTTAGCATCCAAGCAGTAAACTGCTGAGAGAAGCTAAATACTAATGCGATTTATCAGCGTTCATAAGCTGTAAGTGCAACGATGAAACGACTGGCCCCACTGGAGCAGATAAAGCTTTTGTTTGCAGCCAGAGGAGATGAACTGGTTAGCATTTACTGGGAACAGTAGTTCCACACAGGAAGAGGGAGAGGGAGCCATGTTTCCTGAAAGGCTATGCAGAGCAGCCTTAAGATAGATGCTGCTGATTCACGGACTTCTAATGAATAAACATTTTCTGGTTCAACCTCATGATTTCCATATGGGAGTCCTTTAAAAATGTGGGGAAACCAGATCCTAAAAATATCCCCACCAAGTTTCCCCAGCTCTGCCCGACCTACATGACGGACACACAAACACTAATATATTCCCTATCACTGTGGTTCGGCTGTGCTGTGCTGTGGGAGGCTGAAGTGGCCTTTGTGGGCTGAGCAGAGCTGAATATCTACGTCCACTCTGGCAGCGCCTCAGAGTCCTGCCTGCTGCCTCAGCCCCGGGCACGGGCCGCCGACCAACAGCCCTGAACCCCTGCCAAGCTTCTGACGCCATCTTGGGTGGTCCTGCTTCATGCAGCTCTGGCTGCTCAAAATGACCCCCCTCTTCTGACTTTTTTCTCTCCTCTTACCCCCTCCCTCAGCAAACAGCCCTCCAAACGTGAAGCCCAAGTGAATGAAGCCTGCTGTACCTTGGAAAGCGCTCTGCAGCAGTGAAAATCAGAAGAGAATGGAAACTTATTGAAACATTTTGTTCTTAAGTTATAGTTCTAAGGTCGATTCAAAACATGTTTATGCAAAACCTTCCTCTCAGAGTATGTCAGCAGTTTTATTCTTGACATTTTCAGTACCTTCCAGAATGAGCCGTTTCAGGGCTCTGTCACTTTAAAGGGACTTTACGGAGTTTTGAATTTTTATGCTTGCGATTGCCCACTCAGGCCAAAAGCGTAACGGCAGCTTCAATAGTAGGCTCGTGCACGAGGCGCACATGCTGTACGTGCACACTCCTTAACGAAAACAACAGCTGAGACAATCAGCCCTGTGTGTGTGTGTGTGTGTGTGTGTGTGTGTGTGTGTGTGTGTGTGTGTGGCCCGGAGGACAGAGGACAGGAGAACGCGCAGCTAATTAATTAAATAATTTGGTTCTGTACCTTTCTCTTCAGCACAGCCGACAAAGATTTATGATGGGTCAGACCTCCTGCATGCTCAGATCATTCCCTTCCCTTGCTTGGAAAATTGTTCCAAAATGAAAGTTGAACCCACATCTTTTTTATCTGTGCCGTTCGGCAAGTTTCAAATAAAAATTTGGGCATCTTACTGTAAACAATATACCATTAATGTGAAAAAGAAACTCTAAATCAACTATGTTCATATCAAGAATTGACCCCAGGTCTTCTGCACTAGAGTCCACCACCTTACTAGGTGAGCTAAACCACCAGTGACAGTTTTATCATCTGTAATGTTCATATCTTTGATGACAGCTGAAACAACGTTCAAAGAACAGTTCAGAGCGAAAATGTCTATTTTGTTGCTAATTTGCAGGAAATATCTAGAAGAAAGTAGCTAAGGGTCCTCAGAAATGTAGCTAGGTTCATCACTAGGCGTTAGGAACAGCAACAAAGTCGCTGGGTTGGTACTACCTCTCTCTCTGCTGCTAAAGCTACGGATAACAAATGCTACGGGCTATGCCTGAGCGTGAACCAAGCCCCCACAATGCGGGACAGAAATTGAGTCCAATGTGGAAGTAAAATAAATTGCAGTTCCACCCTCATCCGCTGGGGGCTGGTGTCAGAAGCGAGCAAATCCTCATTGACTCCCATGTTAAAAATGCCAATTTCACAGCAGAAATAAACATGTTTACAGCCTGGTACCAAAACATGTTTTTGGTTTAAATGATCTAGTTTACACTCATGACAACTCTGAGGGGGGTGAATTTTTTTCTCACTCTTCTGTTTAAGTGTATTAAAAGCCTAAAATTCTGTATAATTAATGAGCATCCGACCCACGTGACTGCAGAGCTAGCTCCGGGGAAAGGCCTCAGTAGAGCCTCGGTCTGGCCTGGATGCTGTTCCGGGATTTTGAGTCTCTGTGTTTGTGTATTCTTGTTTGGATATTATTTGTGCAATTGTTGGACAAAATGACTTGCTGTGGCATTAATTGCACTAATAGAGCGTCCAAGGAGTCTCCACTTCATTTTTTTCGGTAAGTTAAATTATATTTATGTATTTTATGTCACTGCCGAGCTGAGCTTAGATTTTAACATGTACTGTTTAACCATGACATTTAAATGTAATAGGGTAAAACCCAGTGCATTTAACATAATGCTGCACTTTAGAAAATGGGTTGAAATATAACATGTTGGTGGAGCTGGGTTCCGACTATCGGCTTGTGGAGCTCTCGGGAGACCGATGTTTTCCACCCGGAATGTCGGCTGTTTCTCCCCACAGCTCGGTCCATCTCTGTCTGATCGCGGCTTCTGTGTGCTACGACGGGCTGACGGCTGGTTCTTATGGCAAGCCAGAACTGCCAAAATACGCCACTTCTCCCCGCATCTGTCTGATCGTGACTTCTGTGTGCTGCGGCGGGCTGACGGCTTGTGGAGCTCTGGGATGGAAGCCGTTCCACCCGGTTCTCCCCAGCGGCAGCTCTGCGCAGCGGCGCTTGTCTGCTGTGCAGCTGCCGGCTTGTGGAGGTCTCCGAGACCTCTGTGTTCCACCCGGTTTTACTCAGCGGTCAGCCCGGCGTATCTCTGACTCAAAAGCTCTGGTGTTGTGCACAGTTAACTCCGGTTGTAGCTAGGTTTTTACCTCCGTTAGCTTAGCTCCCACCGCCGCATTAGCTTTGGGTTAGCTTCAGGTTAGCTTGTAGCTAGTTCGACCGGGTGTCGTCAGTTGATCCCAGCCTTACAGCCCCACCCTCAGCTCCACTTCTCTTCCCTTTTATGGAATTGTCTGGGCTTGACGGAATCTGTGACACGGTCAAAATGGCGGTGGTGGCCACCTCCCATTTGGGCTCAAAAAAGTGATATTGGAGCCTATGGAAAGAAGATGTCCACGTATATTATGTCGATGGCGTGAACGCGCATGAAGCAGCCTGCTCGACCCGAGCATCTCTCTTTTTCTGTGATTTTTCAGAAAAACAGGCAATCACAGTAAAAATGCCAGGGCTCATTCTACAGGACCAGGGCATTGCAGGAGAACGTATGAAGAAGAAATGTATTATTTCTATACATGTTTTTGGCTGTCAAACTTCCATAATGTCCCTTTAAAAAAACAAGCTAGAGCTGACCACGCCCACCAATCCCCTGATGGGCTGCTCTAAGCTGAGAAGCTCCGATATCCAGGAGGGACTTAGAGTAGAGTTGCTGCTCCTGCTGTAGCAGCTCTATTGCACCTCAGAGGTGGTTCTTTTCTAATTTTCTGGTTTGTGACATCACAAACGGGGACTTATTGAAACAGCCTGTTTTAGGTACATAGTTTCTAAAATCAAAAACTGACAGAAAACCAATGGATGGATTTTTTTTCACATTTGGAGTGTTTATGGAGGCCCTAGAGACCCACACAACGGCACAAAAGGAAGCAAAAGGTGAGTTTTGCACAATGTTTTGCCTTTAAAGTCTACAAACAAATTAGTTGTTTCATATACAGTATGCGTGCCATTTTCAGACAAAGATGTCTCCATGTCTCTCCTGTCAATCCTCCAGGTCTGCTACTACCCTCATACTCAATGAACCATTACCCAAAGTTTAAATCATCAAGAGAGCAGAATGAAATCATCCCTGTGACGGTCGCTGCCCACTGCCGCGGTGAAGAGTTGGAAACCGACTGTCAAATTACGCAGCAAAGACTCGTGATTCTCCTGTTTCAGATATGAAACCAGGCAGCCAACAAATCAAGGCCGCTTGAGCCAGAGCAACGCTCCCATTTCTCGTCTCCCGCTCGAGTTTGGAGTCATGTTCCCTCTGAGCTCCGGGGGTAATTGTGCCAGGCACGAGCATCATCCCACATCCCTGTCCTGTCTCTCTGTTTCTGGTTCAGATGTTCGTGACTCCAGTTGGCTGATTGCAGATGATTGAAATCGTTAAAGGTTGAGCCACTTTGAGCGTCGGTTGGAAAAGGAGAATCGAGTTTTGCAGGAGCTTAAGGGCCGTCGGAACAAACATCACTCCACATTCCGTCACAATTCCATTCTGTCTCATTTGAGGGTTTCCCAGCTTGAAACCCTTCAAGATTTTCTGCCAGGGAACAGAGTTCAGAGCTCCATCAATTACAGCAAGTGGTCCAGAAGCAGTAAAGCAGCCCCAGACCATCACACTACCACCACCTTGTTTGACTGACGGTATGAAGCTGCTTTACTGAAATTCAGTGTTAGTTTTACACCAGATGGTACTTTTCAACATTCCTTTTGTCTCATCAGACCACAGGACTTTGTCCTGGGTGTCTTGAGGATCCTCAAGATGTTTTTGGTAGACGTGAGAGGTAAATATGAGGGTTATTCTGGAGGTTTAGAATCTAGAGCTCTCTCGTGGGTTGCGTTTTTGCTTTCCCGCCTCTTTCTTATTGTTGAGTTATTTCCTCTAACCAATTGAAACTTGCAGTATTTTAGTTATTTTGTTTAGAATTTTCTTAGACAGGGTCATGATGCATTGCTTTTGGAGATCTTTTAGCCTAAAACATGTCATCAGACAGGTTCTATTGAAACTATTTCCTAATTTGAAAGATCTGATAGTAATAAGGCCTGGGTGTAGCAGGTGGAAATGGACTCAGTCTTCTAAATAATACATTAATTAAAGAGGGGCTGCACTCATTATTTCAATACTTTGGTTTAAATCTGTAAATAAATCTGGTTTCTGGAAAGAAAGAAGCCCTTGTGAGAAATTTGGGCTGCATGGTGGAGCAGTTGTTAGCACTGTTGCCTCGCAGCAAGAAGGTTGCAGGTTTGAAACTCGGCTGTGGCCTCTCTGCGTGGAGTTGCGTGTTCTCCCCATGCATGCGTGGGTTTCCTCCGGGTACTCCAGTTTCCCCCACAGATCACAACATGCCCTATAGGTTATAAATTGTACGTCGCTTTGGATAAAAGCGTCTGCTAAATAAATAAACATAAACATAAACATACATTTTCTATAGGCTGAAGGCCCTGGCACCCCTGTTTCAGATGATAAAAGTTAGTTGGAGGAGTCAACTTTTTCATTAATATTCATGATCTGCGAACATCTCGCCTCTGATTGGCTAGCAGAAACAAAACTCTTCCACTGCCTTTATTCGCTCTCTTTCTTAGGTAACTGAAAACGATGTTCAATCTCCACAAAAAAAAAAAAAAAATACAACTTGAAAGTTTTACACCATTTTGTGGAGTTGCTAATGCTTTTACTCGTGAAAACACGCTCTGCTCTCTCCTGGCTGTAAATTTAACACGGCCAAGATGGGCGAGTCCACGAATGCTCATTTCCAGTGAGACGTAGATGGGTGTGACTTTTTCTGACCAGACCGTTTCCCTCTAAGCGATCTAACGCTGGAAGTAGGGGTTGAAAACTATTTTTACAGTCAACATGCATGTGAATAATCATATTTCAAAAAGAACAAGTACTACTATTTCTCCGTGAACCTTAACCTTTAGCGGGCTCAACTACCTCCTGACTTTGGGTCAGATCCCTTAAAAATATAAACTCATCGTTTGAAAACTGTGTTTTGTATTTGCTCAGGTTGCTTTGGTCTGACGCTGACATTAGTTTGCTGATCTGTAAGTATGAAAACAAAGCAAAAACTGCATAAAGCTGCACCAGATTGAATATTTTTTTCACAGAACTGCAAACAAAACCATTACAAGATGCCAGCTTGCAAATAGAGGCAAAAATATCCATCAGTCTCAACTCCAGCAGTCACAAAACACACCAAAACCACCCAAGTGGCCTCCGATATCATCAGGACAAAGTCTCAAAGAAAAGCTCTGGTGTGTGTATTAGCGCTGTGTGTAATCACAACGCCTTTGGGGACACTAATGGATTAGTACACCAAGACACTGCCAAATCTGGCCTAAGCTGGACCCACAATTACACACACCAACTGCAACATCATCAAATGACACAATTACTCTTCTGGAAAAGTCCTAATTGTCCCTCGTTGACATCAACAGAAAACTTCATAACACTCAAATGACTCATTTTTGTGCCCAATGTTTTGAAGCAGTTGATTACGGAAAGGCAACAATACGAGCGGTGCATTTACGAGGGCTCATCATCAGTTTTATGGAAATGTGGCAGCCGTCGAGTGTGTGCAGCTGCTGGATTTTCAACCCAGATGCAGCACAGATGTGTTAATCACCGTCTCTGGAGCAGCGATATGTGAAATCATAAAGCCGACGCTGCTGCCGGACGAATCCAATCCGTCTGTCAGTGAACAAAGTGGCTGGACAACTGTAGCCGGTGCGTGATGTGAGTGGATTACAGGGCTGCAGACATGAATAATAGATGCTGTTTATGAGTGTATGTTTTCCAGCTGACCCCTGGGTCTACAGCGAAAACTGCCTCTTAAGGGGCTGAAGCAGAAGCTGGGGAGTGAGAGTGAGACAGATGAAGCCTGTCCTGTGAGGCGATGGATGGGTCATTTACTGCCCAGGGACCCCCCATCAGCCATCAGTGACATATTCAATCAGAGCTGATGGGGTTACACGCACACATGCTGCTGAGCAGTGACTTCTGCTTTCACGACGACGCCACTTCAGGGTGAAAATGCAGGAGAGTGACACAATCACGAGCCACTTAATTAGGTGCACCTTGCTCGTAGACCACGTTTATCCTCAGAACTGTCTCCATGTGTCCTAATATAGCTTCAACATCTCTTAGAGGCTGCGGTGCATTTTGATGCAGTCGTGTCCATTATATGAACCTTCCATTCCACTTTGTTCCAAAGATCCGGTGACTGTGGAGGACTCATCGTCATGTTCTAGAAATCCAAGGCATTCCCTGGCCAGCTGAGAGACATAGTCCCTCCAGCGTGTCCTGGGCCTTCCTGTAGGTCTTCTCCTGGTTGGACGTGAGCGGAAAACCTCACCGGGAAAGTATTCTAACTAGATGCCCGAGCCACATCAACTGGCTCCTCTCGATGTGGAGGAGCAGCGGTTCTAATCTGAGCCCCTCCCAGATGACCGAGCTTCTCTTCCCCTCTGTGAGGGAGAGCCCAGCCACGCTGCGGAGAAAACTCATTTTTGCCGCTTGTGCCCGCAATCGTATTCCTTTGGTCACCCAAAACCCGTGACCATAGGTGAGAGCTGGAACGTTGGTCAACCGGTAAATTGAGAGCTTTGCCTTCTGGCTGAGCTCTCTCTTCACCACGATGCCTGCATCACTGCAGACGCAGCACCACGTTGCCTATCTACCATCTAAAACCTAAAAATTTCATTCACACTATTGCTGGATATCTTTTCTTCTTGGACCATTCTCTGTAGACCCTGGAGAAATGGATGTGGGTGGAAATTCCACTGGATCTAACCAGCTCCTTCAGCTTCACTTCCATCTCCTTTTTCATGACCATCAGAAGGTCCTCTAGATGCCAGAGCACACTGCTGATTTCCTTTTTCTGCAGGTGTACCAAACAATGTGACCACTGAGTATTGCAGTTCATCACTAATGAAGATAAATAAGTTGTATTTTTATGAACACGTCCAAAGTTTGCAGCACGAAAAACTCTGTAGTCTAATTCCCGAGGGTTCGAAATCTGCAGCGGTCTGAAAGGCCCGCATAACAACTCCCAACTGCAAGCAATTAGCTCAGGCAGCTAGTGCAGTAGCTTAATGTAAAGACTCGCACAGCTGGCGCGAGTGAAAACCTCTCCCCAGCACTGTTTATAAAAACACAAGGGTCAGGCAATGTGTGTGTCCTCGCCCTGTTTTCACACACTCCAAAGATTTGCTCGGGGGATCAAGCGCACGGAGGAGAAACAGGAGTGTCGTCACAGGTCTGACGGTCCGATCACACAGGTTGCAAACTTTAGTCTGAACTCAAAGCCGCAAGTTTGCAAGCTGTTGGAACTCTTTATCTGCATCTTTCCGCGATGAACCTGACTTTCTTTCTTCTGAGGCTGTGCTCAAAGGGCTTGTGGCCACTAGGTGGCATGGTCACTTTGGAGACAAAGAAAACCAAAGGAGGGGAAAAATTGACTCAGATGTGAAAGCAGCAAAGCAGGGTGGTAATTTTCACAGCTCGGCGAAAAAAAAAGTCTGCAGCTATCAGATTGATGGAGAGATAAAACCACTCATGCGTGCGAGATGTACAGAAACGAAAGTCCTGGAGCACTTTGTGAAGAGCAAACAGCTGATGGGGAGATATTTCACAAAAACAGCCCACAGATAAGCACAAGGGCTATCTCCAGCCTTTGTACAAGCAACATCATGTTGTCATCAGAGGATGTTATGTCTTCAGACATGCTCTTCGTGTGATTCTAACCTGCACATTCAGCAAAATCAATGAGTCAACACTTTTGGGAAAAAACGTGCGGTTGAGCTGCAAGGATAAAAAATGTCCTCAGGTGGAGATATTAATACGTGTGTGTGTGTGTGTGTGCGTGCGTGCGTGCGTGTGTGTGTGTGTGTGTGTGTGAAGAAAATCCGTCTGTCTGTGTGATCACAGTTTTAGCCTGCTGAATAATTCAGTGTTCCCCCAGTGCGAACACTAACACTAACGGGGGGAGCCATTAAACATCCATGAGGAGATCATTACTGCCCGCTGCCCGCCCCTTTCCCCACTTTCTGCCCCTTCCGGCTTCCCCGGGGCAACCCCCTCTCCAAACCCCCTCAGCGCGAGGAGGTCTGGTGTTGCTGGGGGCTCCGGGTCAGAGGTTAGCCAAGCAAAGGCATGACCCACAGCACTAATGCACTTGTAACACTTTTGAAACACTTTAGCGGGAGTTAAACAGAACACGCTTTCAAGGAGGACCACACAGACGTCTCCTTTTCCTGCACAACTCCAGCGGCTCTTGCTGGGTTTTTTCTACTCTTCAGAGGGAAGTTGGAGGTTTCGTCGCTCACGTTCTCTCTTTTCCGGTTACGTTTCACACATAATTATTATTTTAACAGTGAATTGATCATCACGCGTGACTTCATTCACACCACACAAGGTTTGTGTTCAGGCGTGGCGAAGCTTTGGTTATTCCAAATGTTTTGCCAAACGGGACTTTTTGATCTTTTCAGACATTTACTAAAGCCTCGGTTTTCTTGTTCTGTCTCAGATGTTTAAATCGTCTCACAGCTTGTCTTTGCTTCATTCTGAATATTATTTGATGAAATTCTCTAAGCCTAAGGCCCCTGATCCAGTTTGGTTGTGATCAGTGGCTTCCTGAGTGGGACACCTTAAACAAACAGTGGTTTCAATAATCAAACTGAATAAGACACAGCTGGATTCCTGTTGTATCAAATTTGCAGTTTTCATGTGTAATAATTACAGATGCTGGGGCTGAGACCCTTCGCTGGAGTCACGTCATGTGAGACCCTGACAGGGGGGCATCCAACTCACAGCCGGTTTCTAATTAATCGAGATTTGAAGCTTCCCAAGGGTGACAAACACAACTGGCACCCAAAACCGAAACGCCATCATCTACTAAGATCAGAATTAGAATGGGTCCCCCAAAAACATTTTCTGTTTTGAGATGTTGAGAATCAGAAGACCAGAGCTATCCAGGCATCTACGTTAGCCCTCAAAACCAGAAATGGCACGCAATTAAGTAAAAATCTGGTTATAAACTTCAAATGTTTCTGATCTAGGTGAAATTTTAACGCCACTTTAGCAGCAAAGGTGACATTTCCTGCAAAACTTACCCTTGTGACTTTTCGTGTTGCCATTTGCGCCTCTATTGTCTTTAGAAACACTCCAAACATAAAAAAATAATGTAAAATTCGTATCCTGTCAGTGTTTGGTTTAGAGAATTATCCAACTCAAATCAGCTGTTTGTGACATCACAAATGGGGAAATTAGCGTAGATCCCCCTCTAACCTGTCGAGGCTGAAGAAGTAGCGATGCGACTCCTGAGCCCCTCCTAAATATCAGAGCTTTTCAGCCTATAGCAGCCTAGGCAGGGGGAGGGGTGGGCGTGGCCAGCCCTAGTTTGTTTTCTTAAAGCGACGGAGCCCTGAAATGGCTCATTCTGTAAGGTACTGAAAATGTCACCAATAAAATGGCTGAAATCGCGTCATGTGAGAGGGATTTAGTGAAAAAAAATGTCAGGAACATGTTTTCTATTGGCCACAGAACTATTATAACTTGAGTCATAACGTGTCGCCCTTTAAGCGGACCGAGGTGATCCCATAAAAAGCTTCACTCAGCCCTGAATGCAGTTGTGGCTTTCTGCTGCTACTGTAAAAAGCCTCTTAAGCAGGTCAGGCTGGTGTCGTTGTGTGTTGATGGCTGGGGTCAGAGGTCAGTTAGTCACCAGAGTGGCAGCTGTCATTTTCCTGTGTGTGTGTGTGTGTGTGTTGCGGTTAGCTGGCAGGTCCAGCGGTGGACGTAGAGTGGTCCACCATGGAGCTCTCAGGCAGCAGTGGCAGCCCTGAGCATGGACCGCTAGTGGGCATTATCATTTGTTAAGTGCCCCCTTAGCCTCTGGTCAGGAACACTTAACATGGCCTGTGGTCACTAAATGCTGCTGGACTGCCGGTAGCAAGGTAAAATATTCATTGTCGTGAAGTGGTGGTTTTCCTTTTGCACCAACCCTAAAAGCCCGCTTGGTTTCGCGTTTTTAACCAGAGCCCTAAAAACCGTGGCCTTTTACTGGACAGTGTAATGGACCTCAAAGGGATCTGCTGACTCCACCACAAAGCCATCGCCGACCAAGGGCCAAGACGTGAAGGGAAGATCTCAAGCATGGTGGACAAAGAACATCATGCGTGTTGAGGTGTTGCTTTTGAAATAAAAGGATGGATTTAGGAGATCTGAGGTAAGCAGCCTGCAGTTTTACCATGAAACACGCGATGCTGGTCGGTTGAACAATAGCCGTATTTTTTCTGGGGGATTTTTTCAAACCCCAGCAGACCAGTAGAAAACTTTCATCTAGGTCAGCGGCTTTGCTCTTACAATGAACAAGTGAATCACCATCTCTCCCTTGCTTACGTTTGGAAGATATTGTTGCTTCTAACTTTCATGAGTGCAGTCACATCTCTGACAGTGGGGGACTTCCAGAAGACCCTGGAAGCCTGTCCCCCCCTTTAACCAAACCACATGGCATTTACAAGTGTGTCAACACGTTAAAAAAAGATCAAGTGTGCTTCCTAACTGCTGAGTTGTTGTTCTGCCTCTTCTGTGACCAAACCTTGCAGCATTATTGGATGTCATAGTCATAGAGCGGGTTAAACAGATGCCTCCGTTTTGCTTTTCTTTTAACGGGGTCAACAGTAGAGCTCCAAAATGTGGTAAATTTGGCATTTAGCCGCCCATAAATGTCCCCTTCTCCCTCTTCCTCCTCTCATCAAACCGTTTAACTTTCTCTAGTAGCTTCAAAAACCCTCTAGTTAGCCCCAGTTGCTTGTTTCAAAGCAACCTCTCTAAGATCATCCCAGTTTGAGTATCAAGTTGCCACAGAATCATATCAGAGGCCAGAGTGGTTTACACCCCAGTCGCCTCAGACGGACTCCCTCTTTGGGTTTCGAGGTGTTGAGGTTCAGGCCTAGAGGGATCCCTTCCCCAGAGGGTGCTTGGTGGCATGCTCGGTCAACCTAGGCGCAGCTCAGAAGAGACTTGAGGCAGAGCAAAAGCCAGGCTGTGGCAGGTGTGGCTATGGGAAACAGCCGTGTGCACCGCCACACTTTGCTTCTGCAGAATGAAAAGCCTGGAGTGTGTGCTGTAATCTAATCTGCATTAAAACAATTAATTCTGCAGCAGAAGGAGCGCCGTTCATCGCTGCAAAAGGCACACATGCCTGGAATACATATATCAAATGAAAATTAACAGATTTTCATGCAACACAGGGAATGTTGTGGTTTTTTTGCAGTGATAAAAATTCTGATGTGCTTTTTAAAAAAAAGCACTTTTCCCAAACTGCAGATTTTT